>NC_141034.1:12647500-12807500 GCF_052040795.2 Danio rerio
GATTAGGTTATTAAAGGTGTTTTCCGTCACTACTTGTTTAGCCTGCATTAATGAATTCAGTTTAAGCTGCACGACTAATCTTTAAAAGACTGGGATCTTAACACCCACACAGAATAAATTATAAATGATGGTGATTTGCATGTTTATTAATCCTTTAAATTGCTACATCCAAATCTGTGTTTGAGCAGCGCAAAAATCCAGAAAGTAATTCAGTTTTTAGTATAAAATCAGCATCATATGCATTTAACTTGATGCTCAAAAATTAAAGCTGTATGCAGCAATAACATTTTAGCCAATAGATAGTGACAAGCAGCCATCAAAAATATGCCACTGAATTTGGGTTGTACAAATTAATGTTAGATTTATACATTTAGCGTTATCAGCAACAGAAGTAGTAACAGTGAATCTTGCACAGCACTGAATGTTTTACAATTTATTTTATTCAGATGATTATTTTATTCAAAGTTCTGTTTGTTAAAACCGAAAGTTTCTTGCAGAGCTGTTTTTGTAATAAATGGAAAGCAAATTACAATTGTTTCCTCCCTTTTTGGCTGATTCAAAAAATGGTCCAATCCGTGGCTAAATAACCATAATGTGAGCCGAACCGTGAGATCCGTTACACCACTAATAAACACAAGAAGGTATCAAAATAGAACAATGTTATGAATTTAACAGCACAACTGCCTACTAATGTTTAACCAATATATATTTACTTATCAATAAACGAAGACTTGAGAAAATGTTCAGGTCACCGTTTTGTTAACAATAAGCTCTTTTTTCCCCCTTTCTGGAATTAGCAGTATCACATGAAGCATAAATCCACCAAAAGCTGCTTACCGCCGCACCAAAGACACAATCCCAATGCTGCTACCAAATGGAATATAATTCTATTACCTCAAAAAAAAAAAAAAACAGATACGGACATATGGAAAGCTAATTGGCCAACTCACTGGGATACTGGCTGGATTATTTCACTCAAAAATAAAGCCTGCATCCGTGAGATTAGTCTGCATGTTAATACCAGAAAGAAAAAAATGTATACACATTAAAAAGCCTTTAGCATTTAATTAAGTATATTATCAAATTAAGGTGTAAAACTGCTTCATTTTAGAAATGCTGTACTTCCTCATGTTTAAATGCAAAATCACCTCCTGCAGAAATCCATCCTCACTGACATTAATTACAGTTATTAAGTTTAGATTTATTTTCAGTCTAAGTAGACCATCAGATAAACCACACTGAATATACGGAGTAAAATGCACTGTTAATGTTTTAAACTTTCAAAAAAAAAAAGAAAAATGAAAAATTCATTGGGCTGAACAAACCTCTTTCAATTGCCCATCCCAAATCTTCAAAGAGGACTTCATAATGCAATTAACCACAGGGAATAATAGTGTCCTGACTATTGTTGGTCATCATTGTGTCCCAAACTCTATGGTGGCACAGGTGCAATACGCCACTGGACATTCTGTGTAGACAGAGTAAGCTCCCATTGCCTTTCAAATCACACCCACATTCACTGAAGCATCAAAGCGTGATGGATTCTGTTGAATACGTGATAATATATTCTGAACTATGATGGAAGGTAGCAACTGACATCTATGGTAGGATACAATTGAAATCAATGGTGGTTTCCAACATTTTCTTATGTTGTGTTCAACAGTACACAAACTTGGAACAAGTGGTGGATTGGTATAGGATGACATAAGTTGGCCAGCGGAGAAATTAAAATGGTCGTGCCCAACTGAGTCTGGTTCTCTCAAGGTTTTTTTTCTTCACTCTCCTATCAGGTGAAGTTTTTTTTCCCTCTCCGCTGTCGCCACTGGCTCGCATGGTTCAGTATTGGTAGAGCTACGCATCGATAAATTTGCTCTTCAGTTTTTGCACTCTCAGTAATGATTTTAAAATCACACTGAACTGAGCTAAACTGAACTAAACTGAACTTAAACACTAAAACCTGAACCACACTGTTCCAGTTACTATGACCATTTATGTGAAGCTGCTTTGACACAATCTACATTGTAAAAGCGCTATACAAATAAAGATGAATTGAATTGAATAAGTTTTATTTTTGAATGAATTACTTTTAAGTGTTGGCCCTCAAATTAAAATGGTCCTACTTTACTTGCCCCCACGTCATTTCAAACCCACAATACTTCCAATCATCTTCAAATTAGGGCTGCACAATATTGGAAAAATCTGAGAATGCTATATTTTGTTTTATATATTGCGATATGAATATCATTTCACAAGACTTTCGTTAATTTGTGAGTGTCAAGTTATTTTCTATGCAGTGAATATGTCCTAAAGTAAAAGTCTAAAAGTATTCAAGAACAGAAATTTAACAATCAAATGTAAAATAACATGTTCATCATTGTATAAAAAATCTTTATCTTTTAAGCTTTAATAAACATTAATAAACAAAGATCTAATACTGTGACATGAATGTTGCAGATTCACACATTGCGTTATCGATGCACAAACAATACATTATTCCGCCCTACTTAAAAACATAAATGCATGTATTCTTTAACAAAATCCTTCTTACAAATGTCCAAAAAAGA
This sequence comes from Danio rerio, assembly GCF_052040795.2. NCBI lineage: Eukaryota > Metazoa > Chordata > Actinopteri > Cypriniformes > Danionidae > Danio > Danio rerio. Next base: position 12,650,065 of record NC_141034.1, read on the forward strand.
TCAAATTGAAAAGATCCTTAAAAAAAAAAGTGATTATTAAAGATGCTGCAAAATCTAATGGAGCAAATGAATTCAAGCCTTACAATAGGATTGCTTTGTTTAATAACACCAATAATATAGGCTTAATATAGACTTTAATTCAAATCTATACACACAAATGCTGAGCACATTGCATGTGGTAATCAGATTCTAAAACACATATGTGGTCTGCACAAACCAGTGTGGATTGTTCTAGCATGTAATTTGCCAATGACTATTACAAGCAATGTGACAGTTTATGTGTATAATTGCATGTAAGGTTTCAAGATAAATATTGTATTTGTAATATTGTATTGTAATATTGCTAATTCTGCGCCAATTTTTTTTACATATATATATATATACCTTTATATACTAATCTGCGGATTCATGTATAATGATTTTGAAAGTATAGTAACTTAAAACATTAAATAAAAATAATAACTTCAAACTTTTATTTCCGTTTTACAATGCAAAATTTGATGCACTTATTTGATAAACAAGTCTCTCATATATATATCTACTAAAAAAGAAAATATTACTTTACAAACTGTATTGTAAATAAATTTACTGAATTACTGAAAAAATACTGAAATTAATATAAATACTAAATAAATATAAATTTACACACATTAAGTAAACCAGTAAACAAATTAGTAAATCAGTAGACTCGATGGGCTAAACAATCTACTGAAATCTATTGATTTCTACACATGGGTATGGATTTGGATTTGCAAATGACTGCAGAATGTCAATTTTTGGGTCTATCTATCAATTTAAAGCATTGGCAATTTTGATTTATTTATTTTCAATAAATATTTATTATTTATTTTCAATAAATACTGACAAACAAAAATAGCCTGGCCACCAATCACCAAAACTATTATTATTATAACAAGAATTTGAACAAGAAAGCAAATTGCCATCCATTCTATTGAATTCATATTCATTCTTAGATTTTTTTTTTTTACATTACAAGTAAAAGTACACTGTAAAAAAGTCTTGCTGCCTTATTTTTTATTGAATCCAATTACCTTTTCTAGTCATCTCAACTTACATTAATCCAACTGACTATAAATATTAAGTTAAACTACGTATGTAAACCTGATTAACTAATAGAAATAAGTTAAAGCAAGAAAATATTTGTTATCTTAAATTTTGGTCATTAATTTTTTTTACAGTATATAGCAGATTCCATACATGAAAATTCACTTATTTTACATTTTTCAGCGCTACATGATATTTTCTTTTTTAAATATTTCCCAAATGATGTTTAACAGAGCAAAGAAATTTTCACAGTATGTCTGATAAATGTTTTTCTACTGGAGAAAGTCTTATTTGTTTTATTTCGCCTGGGAAAAAAAGTTTTTAATTTTTTAAAAAACATTTTAAGGTCAACATTATTAGCCCCTTTAAGCTATTTTTTTTCGAGAGTCTACAGAACATCATTATTTATTAACTTGCTTAATTACCCTAACCTGCCAAGTTAACCTAATTAACCTAGTTAAGCCTTTAAATGTCACTTTAAGCTGAATACTAGCGTCATGAAAAATATCTAGTAAAATATTATGTGCTGTCATCATGGCAAAAAAAACATCAGTTATTAGAAATGAGTAATTAAAACTATTACATTTAGAAATGTGTTCAAAAAAAATCTTCTCTCCGTTAAACAGAAATTGGGTAAAAAATAAACGGTGGTTAATAATTCAAGGGGACTAATAATCCTGACTGCAACTGCATGTATAAAGATCAATAAAACCCACCAACTGTCTTCATCCTCAGCTTTAGCACATAACTCCAAGTCAAGCACATCGACTTCATCCAGGGCGGACTGGTCCTTACTTGCTTCACTTGCTCCCAGCATGCCTGAATCACAGTTACTTGTGACAAACCATCCCATGGTTTGTTTGGAGCCAGAAGAACACGGTAAGCTTAGAAACCCATCCTGCTCCTCTACCCTGGAGGTGTCAGGTAGTGGAGACATGTCTTCACTGCCACTGCTGTCTGCTGGAGGAGAGAGCTCCAAGTTCCCAGCCTCCTCTGCTCCGGGAGAAGTGTCCATGACTTTGTGCAGGTTATTAATATTACTTCCTGCTTTGAGGTTGCTATTGTTGGTGCCTCCAAGCACTTGTTTTCTGCTTCTGTTATGAAGGGTTTGATTCTGGACCTCCAGCTGCCGCACCAGATCCTGTAGTTTACGGACTTCCTCAAGCTCCACAGTGGTCAGGTTTGGGTCGAGTTCAGGCTCAGAATTGGACATCACCTTGTCTGTATCACCATTATCCGCTGGCTGAATATCACTTCCACTATCAGGGACCACCATTCTCCTGCAATATGAATGTACAGTGACAACATATGTGTTTCGATAATCAAATATATACTGCAACATAATGTACATGTTTTTAGATAGATCAATTGCAATAAACTAATAAAACAACTCTTTAATCTTCTTGTGTTTCCACCTAAGCAAATATATATTCTCCACAAACTGCTTCATAAATAGTATTTTATCCAATTCTTAAGTAAATAATGGCCAAGTGTTAAAGTGCTGGCAAAATGTTCCCAGCATTGAACAATGACACACAAGTTAGCAATGCAAACCAACCAGCAAACAAATGAGGTTTGCTTAGACTATCAAGGATGTTCTTACTGAATTACAGAAAAAAAGTTTCCAGTGAATTACTCTGTAAAGATAATAAAATGTGTTTGTGTTTTTTAACCGAAACGTGTTTAATAGATAAAATGTTTATGCATTTACATGAACATTTAGCTAATGTTTATGTCAAGTAGAGTGTAAAATGAGCAGCGCTTACAAATTAAATGATCATCAGCACAATAATAAACATACCTCACCTCTCGCCACAGTTTCGGCAAATGTCCGATTTATTATTTCAATATTTTAACAAAATAAATCGATTTTAAAAAGGTAAAACCGCTGTTTTACCGTTGCTATGCTATAAACACAGTATTTTGGCTGTGTTGAGCTAGTTAGCTCGTTTGCTATCGTCGTGGGGGTGATGGACACCATTTGAACCAATCAAATTAGACCGCCAGCCCACTGCAGTAAGCCACAGAAAGTATTTTGAAGTGTAGCCCCACCTAGTGGACGTTTGCGTAGCTCAACGCTCAGTCAAAGTACCCGGTGACGCTCGCTGTTGTAAAAATAACCATATAAAATATTTATGCAGTTACTCTTATTTAGAATTTTTGTACTTGTTAAAATTTATCAGAAAATATACTGCACATTTTTCTGAACTGTAATTATTTAAAAACATTTTGCGTTGATTATAGGCTATTCCAGCAAACACCCGGACACTTTTTAATTGAACTTGTTTCTTTTAAATATATTCACTTTTTAATAATTCTTATCATTAATACTTTTATTTTAGGTTGTGAAGCATTTAATGCATTTTAAAATAAAAATAAAATAAAAAATAAATAAATAAATTGCGCTCATTGTAGTAACATTTCTATTCCAGTAGAGAGAGACATGATCAAAGCAAATTTTCTCTGCAACTTAACTACTGCATACTTTATTTGTTTTGTTTAATCGGAGCAATAAGGTATTAGGCTAGAATTTTTAGGCTACTCTTTTCATTATTTTTTTCATTGGAAATTTACAGCTATTCAAATCCAGATTTAAACTTTCAATTATTTAGTTTAAAAAGACCCATGCTCCTGCCTTCAAATTCAATAAATAAAATTTTTTATTCGAAATTCATTGAATAGATATGAAAGTTAATTATCATATGGAAACTGTTGGCAATACACAAAATAGAGAAATCAATTTGCTTTTGAAAAACACCACTGAATCATTTTAACTTCAACTGTATATAAATCAGGGTTGACCAACCCTGTTCCTGGGGATCTTCTATCCTGCAGATTTCATTTGCAACACATATCAAACACACTTGCCTGTAATTATCAAGTGATGTTCAGGTCCTAATTAATTGGTTCAGGTGTGTTTGATCAGGGTCGAGGCTCTATTCTTTATTCTCCATTGTTGCATCAATTTTTCACCCCAATCTTGTAAAAGAGAAGAGTCAGAAAGTCTTCTCCATCAAATCCTGAACATTCTCAATTAAGTTAAGGTCTGGACTGTGTGGTGGCCATTCCATGTGTAAAAATTATGTAACGTGCTCCCTAACCACTCTTTCACAATTTGAGCCCTATGAATCCTGGCATTGTCATCTTGGAACATGCCTGTGCCATCAGGAAAAAAATTCATTGATTGTTGGGAAATTCATTGTGTCTTTCTGAATTTCTGATGAATGCATTACTCTAATTTATATTTATTTGAGTAATTTCAGTATTATTATTATTGTTATTATTATTATTATTATTATATTGTATTATTACCCATACCTGTGGCATTATTTTCAGGTATGTGTGCTTTGGTAAATAAAAAGTCATTCTATGTAAATGCAGTCAGAGATGAGAAGATAAATTAGAAGAGCAGCATTAATGTTACAATGTGGGTAGAGTTATGGAGGCAAGGCCATAATAAGGACAGCTGTATTCTGTTCTGTAACTCATGATTTGGCACACCTGCATGTGCGCCCACACTCATTTGAAATGACATCTAACAAATATGAGTACCCATGAACTTCAGCTGAACTTACAGTTGACAGCTCAATGGACAGTAAACAAGATATGTTTGTTGAGCATTGTTTTTTGGCTTTTGAAAAGTCATCGCTTTTGAAACAGGAAGGAAGGACGACCTTGACATAGGTAAGACCCCCCGATGGACCCTGGGACTTTATTGGTATATATATATATATATATATATATATATATATATATAGTTTAGGCAAAAAAAAATTTCCGATAGTCTACAGAACAAACTATCGTTATACATTACCCTAACCTGCCCAGTTAACCTAATTAACCTAGTTAAGCCTTTAAATGTCACTTTAAGCTGTATAGAAGTGTCTTGAAAAATATCTAGTAAAATATTATTTACTGTCATCATGGCAAATATAAAATAAATCAGTTATTACAAATGAGTTATTAAAACTATTATGTTTAGAAATGTGTTGAAAAAATCTTCTCTCCATTGAACAGAAATTGTGAAAAAAACAATAAAGGGGCTAATAATTCAGAGGGGCTAATAATTCAAACTTCAACTGTATATAGGTGGGATGTATAAACCAATATAATATGACGTGACTCCTGTTTATTGCTTATTGTAAGTTAAATACCCATTAATTTATTAGATTGTTTAGAAAAATTACATCATTTTATTTTTTAAATATAGCTATGGTTGCCAGAATTTTACATTAGCAACATAATTTGCTGTTAGCCGGTTAAACAGATTTTTTTGGTACCATTAAAAAAAAATTAATAATTCTTTTAAAATCTCATTTATACAATCAGCACTGAAATGATTTCTCAGCCCTCTTATTGTCAGTTAACAATCCACAGCTCTGAACAGTTTAGCTTTAACCCTAATTAATTACACCTGATGAAACAAAATTCTACTTTTTGTGCAGTGGCATGTCCTTCAACCTTGTTTAAAACCTACGGGAGGTAAGTGTGTTGAAGCAGGGACTCTGCAGCCCTCCAGGAAACACCCAAGCTGACGCCAAACAATTAGCACCAACGAAACCCCACTGTGTTGTCGCCTTGTGTCAGCTCAAGTCTGGACCAAAAAGTACTAAACAGACAGCAGCCAAATGATGTGAAAACACACATTTTGCGCCTACATGGAAGGAAGATAGAGTTCTTAATGTGAGTGGTGACTGAGCTATATATTGTGTGGAAATCTGACAGTTAGGCTGTGTTCCACTTTACTTGCGAACTTCCCTAAGTACTTCCCCTCAGGGGAAACCCCGCTTTCATTTTTCATGTAAACAAGGGAAGCTTACATGGGCATACCCTGGACCCCTCGATTTGATTTTGGATTGAATCTACTCTAGCATCTATACTGTATACTTTATATGTGCCAGAATGCAATGCACTTGTGTCATGTAATTAATGGCATAAATCAGAATCAACAAGATAGAGGGAAGTGATTGAAGGGCATAAAAATGTAATTCTCTGATGTGGCATCATGGGATAGAGTAGTATCCATAGTATTCGCATTTCAGCATTTCACCAGAAGTAGTAGATACTTGTCTACTGTTTTCTGAATACTATGAATTCGGACATAATACTCAGCTTTAGCATTAATTGAAGAAAAGTATGCAGTTTCGGACACAGCCTAAGTCTCTCTTTGTTGGAGAAGTTACCATTTTTGTTGAGTTATGAACCAAAGCTTTCACTCTATAACCTCATCCATCTCATTGACTTGAAAGTACACCATTGATTAAATTACATAAGCGTCTACTAGCTGAACATCTAAATGCGCTTAATGGAATGCCCTAAAACCTTGAGCACTTCAAATTCTTCACTGTTGTAATGTCACTTTCGCATTGCATTCTGGGATAAATCGATTTTGGGGTTTGGTTAAGAAGCAGACTTGCTCCCCAGGTCAAGATTGGACATGAATGGTGTCTGCATGTAAGCTTCCCTTATTCACTCGGCGAAGTGGAATGCACTTTAAAATGTTGGTGGGTGAACATGCTTAGGAAAGTTTGCCAGTGCATGTCTTAAAGTGGATTGGAACGCAGCCTAGAGAGTGAATATTTAAGGGCGTGATTTCCATTGTTTTCAGTTCCCATATTTATCAACACACAGTCATTCGTACGATGGGATTGTCTGCATGCGAATGTTTCATAAATCTCAAGTTAAACTTGTGCAAGTTGTTTTGTGTGCTCGGACCTTGATAAACAAGGCCCATCATGTGAATAATGACAATAGAAATGTACTGTGTTATTCTGTATTTAAAATATAAAATATCCAGCCTTTTAAAGAAAATTTCTCAGCATTTATGATTTATATATTTTTTATGCAGTGGCATATTAAGCAGCTGTATACGATTGTTGATTAAGCAGTTTGTTTTATTTGCAGCAGATACAATTCAAATTTATACTTTTATTATAATCCATTTAAAATAAGCAACTCTACATTTCCCAAAGCAGAAGGTACAATTTCATATTAATATAAAGTGATCTCTCTGTCCACTTTAGAGCATAGTTAGTGGCAAATATACTTCAGTTCACAAAAGATGTCATTTTAAGGAATCACAGAGGTTTGGGGCTTCACCATACAGGAATACATACATAATGGTTTAGCTTTTATTAATCTACTTTTAAAAAAAATAAATAAATAAACTGTCAAAAATAACAGCTAGTAGTCTTCATCAATGTTGGGGAAAGTAACTTGAAAGTAATCGTAACAAAGGTTCTTTGTGTGGGAAGAAGAAGACAGGGTCAGCGTTGAGGTAAGTAACAGATTTTTATTTTCTCTTATTCACTGCAAAGGACAGCTCCCACTGTGAGGTTGTCGCTTAGCTCTCTCTCTCTCGACTGTTCCTCCCGTTCTCTTTGTCTCTCCGGCCCAATCACTAGAATAAACAGGTGTTGCTTATTATTTCGGATTGGCCTGCTGATTAGCCGCCGGGCTCTGAGCATGCTCTCCCCCTTTATTGGGTATTCGATCATGCTTACCTCTCCACAGTAATGTATTACAATATTGAGTTACTCCCAAAAAATGTAACTAGTTGCGTTACTAAGTAACTTTTTATGGTAAGCCTTAGAATACTTTTTCATACCTGCTAGAGGCTTGATCTCTTTCAGAACTTGCATGGTATTTTTCTTTTTTCTTTTTCTTTTTTTTAAAATAGAGGAGCTCTGCATTTAACAACACACTATATAAACTACACCTTCATTTACCTTTAAAAAAATAGTTTAAAAAATTAGAATAATGTTAGCTTCTGCGAACGTCCTCACCCTATACATGTCATATGGGTAATTCTTTAACTTCGAGCACTTTTAAGTCCTTTGATCATATATCCAAAAATATATATAACTTTGTTCTAATTCCTCTTACTTTGTCAAACTAACGATAAACCTACTTTAAATTCATTTACTACTTTTTATTATAGTTTTTTTTTTTATTCAACCTTCTTTTAGGTGTCAAAATCACTGTTTTGACCTTGTCGCACACCCAGAGTTTTAAATTTAAAAAATAAAAATACCATTTTAAAATATTATTTATCTGGTATCTATTAATCTATCCTAATTAAGCACAAGTGAAATGATTTAAATATTTTATAGTTATTAATGTGAGACTATTATCAATATTATTTTTTATACAAAATATAGCTGTCGCACAGTATCAGTGTCATTTCCACCACAACACTATAATGTTGCTTTAAAAAGTTTGTGTGAAAGATTATTGAGGTGGTTTCTTTGAAAATGAATAGCGCCATCTGAGAACATGTTCAAGATGGAGGGAAATTAATTTTTTATCAACAACACTTGAAAAAAACAATTGAAAAAAAGAAAAATCAGGATAAATATTGCTTGATAAGAAAATACATTTATTCTTCGTCATTTCCAAACATGTTGTATCTTCAAAGGTGTTTTTAAAAACCAAACAAAATAAAGGTAAATAAGAGTGTTTTGTATACATGAAAGGCTAGTATCAATTCAAAGCTAATCAGTGAAGATATTTTTCATTTTTTAACAACAAACTGTTGAAATGTCATTTCCACTACTGTCATTTCCATAACCACACACATTTTAAAAAAAATATTTTAAAATTTCTTATCATACATTAAAAGTGTATTCACAATGTTTAAGTTCATGCTCTATTTAATATACAAATTCATTCATTTTCTTAGTCCCTTTATTAATCCGGGGTCGCCACAGCGGAATGAACCACCAACTTATCTAGCACTTTTTTACACAGCAGATGCCCTTCCAGCCACAACCCATCTCTGGGAAACATCCACACACATTCACACACACATTTATACACTACGGACAATTTAGCCTACCCAATTCACCTGTACCGCATGTCTTTGCACTGTGGGGGAAACCGGAGCACCCGGAGGAAACCCACGCGAATGCAGGGAGAACATGCAAACTCAACACAGAAACGCCAACTAATCCGAGGATCAAACAAGCGACACAGTAACCTTCTTGCTGTGAAGCGACAGGACTACCTACTGCGCCACTGCGTCGCCCCAATATAGATATTCAGTTTAATTTTTTCTAATAAGCTCTTAACCAAATTAGTATTAAATTTTAGAGTGTGACAGGTGTACAATTAAGCATACAAGTAATTTATTTCATTGACTCATGTATAATTATGTTATATATTGTGGAAAGATTGGTTAAACTACATACAAAAATGATCTTAGAAAATGTTTGACTGCTATCATTTATTTCATTTTGAAATAAGCTGTATATTGAGATGTGGTGGAATTGACATTTGTTCAGTTCACGATGGAAATTTTTTTTAAAATATGAACAATTTATCTTCTTATCTAAGTTTGTCCTCTACAGATCTTAAAACTAGACAAATTGTTTAAACTTATGAGGCAATGTTACATTAATTTTGAATAACTCAACTTCACAAGTGCCCATAGTTGAAGAATGGCCCGTATACAGATTAATGGATGTTAAAAGCAATTTGTTTGCTACCTTTATATTTCTGTCTTATTAGTTCAGTAAAATCAGTGTCCATTGAAACAAGCCCATTTTCTTCCATGTGTTTAAAATAATGAGAATAGTTCCATCACAGAAATGAAAATTACACTCATTTTAATTCAGAAAACTATTTCTTTAAAGCTTATTAATTCACCTAAAAAGTAACTTGAGTTACTGTTTTAAAAAAGTAACTCAAATTTTATTACTTAATGTTTAAAAGTAATGTGTTACTTTTTACTTTGAAAAGTAATATTATTACATAACTAGTGTTACTTGTATTGTGTTACCCCAAACACTTGTCTTCATCACGATGTGCAGCACTGACATAACAGAAGTCTTGGTATTTACACTAGCATCTGTGTTGACTGTTAATCTGGTTATTAAATAAAACAGGCACACACCAACTACATAGGTAGGGCTTTCAGCTTTTTTTCTATAAACACACACATACACACACACACACACACACACACACACACACACACACACACACACACAGCTTTGGCATTTATTTTTTACTTTCCCTTTCTGTCTCAATGTCAGATATTGACACTTAAATGATATCAAAGCTTTGAAGTCAAAAACATTGACATTTATTCTTTATTACAACTTCATTACAGAGTTTTATTAAGTTTTTCAGCTTCCTTTGACAATTTATACATTTTATTCATTAGTTGTTTTATTTTGTATACATTTTTCATAATGATGCCAACTGTCATTTTAAAAAGTTGTCATTTTTCTTCTTGTCTTCTTCTTCATCTCCTTCTTGGGTCTTTGGGGTTCTTTTTTTCATATTCGATGCATTCATGTACATTTCAGACTGTTGACAAGGAGAGTCCATAACATAACATCACAGACCTGCAGAGATTGCAGAAAATGCCTCATCATGTTTAAACATGGCACAGTAGAGAGTGTTAACTTCTGACACATAGAGACAAGTTTGTACATGATCCCGTTCACACTGAAGCTGTAGTTCAGCAAGTAAGAATAAAAGAAAGTTGTACAAAAGTATGTGACGACACCATTATGTGTCATTAGGTTTAATAAAACGCAAGTTTTGGGTGTGGTTTTATGTCTGCGATAATAAGGGCTGCTTTTCAGTCTATGAAAAAATAAATTCATTGAAATGCTCATCCTTCACTGCTTGTGCTGCTGTGGAAATCTGTGTGTTGTATTATTGTATGCAGTTTCTTAACCAACTGTAAAGCAAGCAACCCAGGCTCATTTTGAAAATGTAGCCCTAAATAAATTTCTGGAGAGCGCCAAATATGTGCCAGGAGCTATTTTTTTTTTTTGCAGTTTTTGTTTTCGCGAATTCACCAGAGGCCGCTGTTTTTGAGATCTCAAATTTCTCTCGCAAGTGCCATTTTTACCTGCTGCTGCTGTTGACTGACTAAAAATCTACTGAACCACCCACCCACTTCAATAAACCCAACTGATAGTGTTTTGAAAAGCAATCCAGAAAAAGCAAAGCCCTCGCCTGATTTTTACCACATTTTCAGATTTTACCACATTCTCACCCTGCTATTTACTTGTTTATTTTAGTTTTTTGGCCTTTTTTTTCGTCTTACTTGCTTTCAGGAACTGTTCTTCATATATCTTTATACATTTGAAATGTTACAAACACTGTCTCACACAAATATTTGGTTGTTCTTCTGTATCTGATCTACATCTAATGATTTTGACACAGCATACAAATATGCTTCTCTTTAGACATGACCACACACGTAAAGTGTTGTGAAAACACATTCTTGTCAAGTGAAAGCAGACTTCGGCTGATTTATCAAAGATAGCTCACACTCAGTTACATTAACTGTACTATAAAACAGCAATCACATGCTCTTTTCTGGGAATTCACTCCCTCACACACTTGGCACAACTTACTTTTTATACAAGAACAAAGGTGTGGTAAGCATACAGCAGTTCCTTTATTAATATAAGTAATAAAGGAATATTGTCCACCAAAATTTAAATTCTGTCATATATATTTTTTAAACTTGTTAATAGATTATTATTCTTACAAAATGATGAGAGACACTGACTTGAATATCAATGCAGGTATTTATTGACTTGAGCCAAAGCCCTGCAATGTTTAGTTCCAATACATTTATTTGTGTTTCAAACAAGCCTGAAGGACTTGTGGTCAGGTGACATGTGAGAATGCTGGACAACGGAGTTGAGGATCCAAATGTAGTTTTATTAAGAGAATTGTCTAGCAATTAAGAGTCAATCAGGAACAAACAGGTGTATCTAGAGTAATCCAAGAAATGGTTGGTAAACAGGTGAATGGTGCAGGCGGCTAACTACATAAACAAAGAAAAGGTCAAACCAGGCAAGGCAAGGTAAACATGCCATAATGTTCACTAAACAGTATTACAAGACACAATGTGTGTGTGTGTGTGTGTGTGTGTGTGTGTGTGTGTGTGTGTGTGTGTGTGTGTGTTTGTGTGTGTGTGTGTGCGTGTGTGTGTGTGTGTGTGTTGTCCTTATAGTCCACAACATCAGTCCACAATGATCTTCTGGTTGTATGTGTGTGTAATCAGTAGGAAACAGAAACTGGTGTGTGCGAGGTGCATGCTGGGAGTTGTAGTTCTTGAACATGGCATGTGTGTAGTTCTGCAGTGATCTGCCCAGGCTTGATCGCTAGTAATTGTGACATAAGGTTTGGGTTCAAGCTAAACTGTGGAGAGCTGTGGACCTTCAGCAGCTGATTTAAGCCCTGGTTACAATGTGTGATTTCAGCCATGATTTGGTCATCTGAGACAAATTAGGGTGATCTTTGGTCATTGGTTTGACATGTTTAACAACAAATGCATAACAGCAATCACGATGAAATTTTTCCTCCGATGAAATTCTGGCAGTGTCAGAACATCTCATACATTTGTGTGACATTAGCTATGATGAGTGGCAATCCAAGAACAAATAGGAGCGCTGAATCTGATGACAACTGTAAACGACTGCAGGGAAATGTCAAAACAGTACTTTTTCTAGTTTAAAATTGCGGCATGGTGTGAGTAAAAATACCACAACAGACTGTTTATGTTTGCTGTGAGATTTTAGAATGTGGGTTAGTGAATGTGTCGTGGATATACAATGTCAAACTGGATGATTTATCTTGCTTGTCTGTGTTTGGCGTATCTTCATTGTCATTCTGTCTGACATTATCACAACTAAGATCTTACAATCTGACATGGCGATCATGTTTGTAGTTGACGTCATCTCAGATCTTTACTTAAAGGTGCAAAAGGTGATTGTCTTCGGAAACATGTTTTGCTGTGCTGGTTAAAGTCGCTTTACATTCCAAGTAAATGATACAAACATATTTATTTGTATTTTATACTCTAGGTATAGTGTAGGACTAAAAAATGCTTGTTCAATCAATCGGGTTGAAAATGATGATAGCATATCAGCGAATAAAGATTTATATATCTTTAGTCATGCAAATTTCCTTTATAAATTAGCTTAACTACAGCGACAACACATATCTTCTATTCCACTATACACACTGTCCATTTCTGATAGCTCAATTATTCCATTCTGTGCTGCTCCGGTTCAGTCAGTTTCGCTTTCTACCATGTTGCTGATAACAGAACAGTTACTGTTACACCCCTAACATATATGCCTATTACATAACCATCATACAGCTGTGATATAGCTTATTTTGTTGGATCAGATTTGCTTTTTCAGCACATTGATCTGATGATCTCATGGGTGCTTTCACACCTTGTTGATTGCTCTGAAACTGCTGCGTTTCCCCCTTAATTCAATTGGACATGTTAACATGACAATTACATTTGGATCCAGAGTCTGAGATCACCTAAATGAGGTGGTTTTGGTTCAGAAATGCACACTGGACCGGTGCGGTTGTAGTGAGAAAGCATGCATATACGTATATATACAAGGGTGGGGTGTAACTTTTACTGGGAAGAGAGAGAAAATGTGCCCTTTACTTGTTTTTTTTTTTTTTTTTATCCGCCTGCCGTCATTATCACTAAGGACACAGAGATACTGCGTGTGTTGTTGTGCTCATCTGCATCCAATAACTTTGCATGCATGCTCTAAAAATACCTTGGTGAATGTTCTAATGAGCATGTATTGTAGTTGAAACATGTTTTCAGATAGTGATGACATGCCGAATAGCAACAAATGAATTACAGTCAGCATGGATGAAAAAATGTGAGCTGGAAGGTTCAGTACAGTATATTAGCTCAGGTCAGAAACAAAATATCTTGTCAGTTGGCACCAGACAGGGGCAATGCCATGTGAAATGAAAATGTTATGTAATGTTGAAATTAAATGTTAATCTAAATATTTACATTACTGCCTGTTATAACGCAAAAACACACCTAGTTCATGTTTTCATATCTTTTTTCTCATTTTAGACAAACAGCATTAGAATGAACATCTCTATTTTTGCTTTCACATCTGGAATGACAAGATCTGTTTCTACAGGCCTTGTGTTAATAATTTAGAACTCTGGATGCATTTTTACAATTTTTTTTTGCTTTGCTAAATGAGTGTTTTATATTAAACATATCAGTTCACACTTTGTTTAATCAATTACCGTATTATCAGATATAACAGATAAGAAAGCAGTTATTATTTATTTAAGCCGCTTTTCCACTATCAATCCATTTCAAGAACAGTTTAGTTAAATAACAATTGTTTCTCCACTGAGCCTAGAACGGTGCGGCACGATTACAAACCATTCTCGACCTGAAATTCTCCGGATGGTTAGACAACCATGCTAAACTGTGTCAATATATATATATATATATATATATATATATATATATATATATATATATATATATATATATATATATATACCAACCCCCCAAATTTTTCTGTTTTTTTATCCGCCTGTCTTTATCACCACTGTGGACACAGAGAGACTGCTCTTGTTGTTTCCATTACTTTTGCATGCATGCTCTAAAAATAACTTGTGAAAGTTCTAATGACCATGTATTGTAGTTGAAACATCTTTTCAGATAGTGATGACATGCCAAATAGCAACAAACTAATTAAAGTCAACATGGATGAAAAAATGTAAGCTGGTTTGTTCAGCACAGTATATAAGATCAGGTCAGAAACAAAATATCTTCTGTCTGTTACATCAGAGGCAATGCCAGAAAAATCTAACTATTTACATTACTGCCTGTTATAAAGCACGAACACGGCTAGTTCACTTTGTCAGATTTTTTTTTATTGTTTTAGACAAACAGCATAAGAATAAACACATCTATTTTTGCTTTCACGTCTTGAATGACAAGATCTGTTTCTAAAGGCCTCATGGCAATGGTTTAGAACACTTGGTGCATTTTTTTTATTTTTTGCTAGAAGAGTGTTTTATACTTAACATATCAGCTCACACTTTGTTTAATCAATTACCATTTCATCAGAGATGACAGATAAGAAAGCAGTTGTTATTTATTTAAGCCGCTTTTCCACTATCAAACCGTTTCAAGAACAGTTCAGTAAAGTTACGGTTGTTTCTCCACTCAGCCCAGATTGGTGCGGTACGATTTAAAAATCATTCCAGACCCGGAATTCTTGGCTGAAATGTGCCAATAGATTCTGTGTGTTGACTTAGTGGCTCTATATATATGTTCAAGGGTGTAACTTTTACTGGGGACAGAGGGAAAATGTGCCCCTTTACTTTTCAAAATCTCGTCTTGTCCCCTCATAGCCCAAACCCCCGACTTTTCCAGTTTTTTTTTTAATTCGCCTGTCGTCATCACCCCTGAGGACACAGAGAGACTGCGCTTGTTGTTGTGCTCGTCTGTGTCTAATAACTTTGCATGCATGCTCTAAAAATAACTCGGTGAAAGTTCTAATGAGCATGTATTGTAGTTAAAACATTTTTTTAGATATCGATGACATGCCGAATAGTAACAAACTAATTAAAGTCAACATGGATGAAAAATGTGAGCTGGTTGGTTCAGAACAGTATATTAGCTCAGGGGTGCATTTCTCAAACATCAACATAACTCGCAGGGTTGGTAACAACTTCTTTGGAAAAGAACCCCACAATTTCTTTGTGCAAGAGATCTTGTCATTCAAGATGTAAAGGCAAAAATACAGATGTTCATTCTGATACCGTTTGCCTAAAAACAAGAAAAAAAATGACATCATGAACTAGGCATGTTCTTGCTTTATAACAGGCAGTCATGTAAATATTTAGATTGAAATATTTGAAACTTTAACATTTCTGGCATTGCCTCTGATGTAACAGACAAAAGACAGTTTTTGAAAACCATCGTTTGCCAAGAAGGTCGCAAGTTGTGTCGTTACACACATAGTTTGTTGATTTGGTGTTTTGCAAATCCATCGTTCCAATGAACATTCGCAAACTGTGCTTGTTGTTGTGCTGGTCTGTGTCTAATAACTTTGCATGCATGCTCTAAAAATAACTCGTGAAAGTTCTAATGAGCATGTATTGTAGTTGAAACATCTTTTCAGATAGTAATGACATGGCGAATAGAAACAAACTAATTAAAGTCAACATGGATGAAAAAATGTGAGCTGGTTTCTTCTGTACAGTAGATTAGCTCAGGTTAGAAACAAAAAATCTTCTGTCTGTTACATTAGAGGCAATGCCAGAAATGTTAAAGTTTAAAACATTTCAATCTAAATATTTGCATTACTGCCTAAAGCAAGAACATGCTATTTCACTTTGTCATATTTTTATTGTATCAGTATCAGAATGAACATCTCAATTTTTGCTTTCACATCTTGAATGACAAGATCTGCTTTCTATAGGCCTCGTGTTAATGATTTAGAACTCTGAATGCATTTAAATTAAATTAAAATATTTTGTTAGAAGAGTGTTTTATACTCGACATATCAGCTCACACTTTGGTAAATCAAATACTATATTATCAGAGATGACTGATTTAAGATTTTTAAGATCAAAATTCAGGGCTTCTGGTAGTACCTAGAGTAGCAAAGGAGATTAGGCCTTTTTATTTATGGCTTCTAAACTCTGGAACAACTTTCCTGGTAAAGTCAGAGGCTCAGACACACTCTCTCAGTTCAAAACTAGAATAAAGACCTATCTTTTTAGTAAAGCATACACACAATGCATCACATTAGGGTATGATGCATGAATGTGCTCCAAGCAGGAGCTGGCTTGACAAACCACCTGCAGGACACACTGCTCCTGTCTTAATGCACCACACATTGTGTTAGAAACTCTCATATGCTTTACATAAGCATTACATATTTGTTTCTATGTTGAAATAACTGCTATTTTCATTTATTACACTTAATTTTTGCATCACCTTTAAATATACTATAAACAGCAGCTACGCTAATTATTTTCGTTATTCTCTATTTCCATCTGGGGAGACTCATTTCGAAGTCCCAAGAGATTATGCAGCATTGATGCGATCCAAGACCTGTAAAGAGATGATCCCAAGATATCCATAATCCTGGACCAGACCGTATCCCGAGCTGATGCTGTGGTCCTCTCATGGGGGAATGGAGTGCATGAGACTGATTCCTAAAAGACCACCTTGACAGACAAGTGCCCACATTGATCGTTTGGGCCAGACTGACCCTCCACCGGTGGCCTACTTACACCTGCAGCTTCTCCACGACGGATGTCCTGCTTCTCCAGCCTCCGGCGCCTAGACTGCAGCTCCACACAGGACGTTTGGCCAGAAGAATAATGATCATGCCCAACAGATCCTAGTTCCTCACAAGTTTTTTTTCCCCCGTCACTTGTCAACTGGAGAAGTTTTTAATCTTCGCCACTGTCGTCACCGGCTTGCTTGGATTGGAACTTGTGGAGGAGCTGCGCTTGATTTGCTCTTCAGTGTTTGAATTTTCAGCAGTAAAACTTAAACCACACTGAGCTAAAATAACCTGAACTTCAATTCTAAAATCTGGACTTCACTAAAACTATGTTAAGCTGCTTTAACACAATCTACATTGTAAAAAACACTCTATAAATAAACATGAATTTAATTAAATAAGAAAACAGTTACTATTTACTTGGTTGAAGAGTTAGCACTGAGGTCCAACTCATTTCCACTGACTTCAAAAATGTCTTTCTTCGCCCCTACCATTACCATGATTACTTAAGTATTTTAGGTTTTGTCAGTTAAGTGGCTAATTTGTACAAATTAAGTCATACAAAAATGTCCGATTTTAAAAAGGAGGCGTGGCACCTAACCCCACCCCTCACCGCAACCGTCTTTGGGTGACGATAAATCGTACTAAATTGTACGAATTAGAATTCACATGAATTAGCCAATAAAAAAAAAAGTAACAAATTGCCGTGAGATTGCATTGGTACTTCAGGTTTTGTTATTAATACCCTAACCTCCTAGTTGTAAGGTTTAAGACCACAAAAAGTGTTAACTAACAGATTTTCAATGACTTTTTTTAAGTAATGAGTTGCGTTATCAAAAAACATGTATTATCTTAGCCAGATATTTTTCCAGGAAACCATTGTTAAACTTTCTTTTCACAAAGATATGGACATTTGGACAAATTGTAGAGCTTCTGTATTCTTATTTATTAAGCAAAAATATAATCTCACATGTTATTTAAAGAAGAGCCAACAGAAAACGGCACCAGAATGATATGGGCATTATCCATCTCCTATACAAATCACAAGTTTAAAAAACTGAAGATATCCACAGTTGCGATGAATAGATGATACCTCAGTGTTATGGCTTTAAAGCTGCTGTTAATATGAATCTCATATACAGAATTAGAACTGATGTGTAGATCATGGTACAGGAATTGTGAGGATGTGAGAATAGGTGTGACGGGTTAGATTCATTTTGCCCCCTCTCCGGCCTTCTTCTCTTGCTCAATATCTGTAAAAAAAAAAAATGAAATAGGAGTAGAAAACAATGCCAGTGCGAATAGATTGACTTCCAAGATTTAAAACGAAATGTTAGGATGAAAGGTCTGAGGAGCATCAAAATGTACAATGCAACAATGAAAGGGTTCATTTTGTGTCATCTAAAACCTTTTGAACACCATTGTTATACTGTTTAACAACTCCTATTCTCATCACACAACTTTCAGAGGAGTTGAATTGTTAAATTAAATTATTGAATTGTCTTTTTAAATAAGTAAATAAAAAACAAAGCAGCTGCTTGCCATCGAGACAGCAATAAGATCCAATAGACGCCCGTTCACTCCAAAATGGTGGAATTGTTGGGCTGTTGCTGGGCGCTGCTGTTGCAATGGAACGTTCTATTGAGTGTCGCCTTTTGCTGATTCTAAGCTCATTGGTATAACCAAAGACTATAGAATACACAAGATATGTCACTTGTGTAGTTTTGAATGGGGAAAAGTTTAAAGGTCAAATGGAGAATGAAGCCTCGCCTTCAGGCTGATTTATACTTCTGCGTCAAGCGCACACATATGCTACGGTGCAGCCTACGTGTGGACACATGGCCCCTCGCTGTGGCACACCTCTTTAAAAAAATGTAACGCGTACACGTAGCGCAAGCACTGTGATTGGTCGGCTTGGTAGCACTGACGAGTATGGGCTGAGGGTGAGGGCCACGCAAGTGTGATGCAGCGGGTGTCCTGTACAGAAGGAGTCCCATGAATGAGTTCCTGATGTTTTGTTTACCTAATGATTAAAGTTGTTGCACTTCCGCCGATTCCAGCCTCAAAAATGAGCGAGTTTGAGTCACTTGTCCATAAAGGAAGTGTTCAGAAAAAACAAAACACCAGAGAACAAAACTCGACACAGAGGAACATAAACACCACACTGCCAGCAAGCGTTTCGGAAGTGTATTGCAGAGCAGCAGAAACAGTGTGCAGAAGTATAAATGCACTGCTACGCGCAAGGCTTGCACCGTGGGTCACGCCGACCGTTTGACGCAGAAGTATAAACCAGGCTTTCTAGTACAGGAGCCAATCAGCGATCAATATAGAATGAAAATTCTCTGGGGGAATCAGCCACTAGTTTCTGCAGATTTTAATTGATTTGAATGTTTAGAAATGAAACTAAAGAGACATTTTTTGTTAAATTTTATTGACGCTTTCTAATATGAAATTAAATAGAAAGGTTGGCAAGCAATTGTGGAGAATTTGATGTTTCTCCATTCATATAGAATGCCTACTGCATACTGCCAGAGAGGCATTTTAAAAATGGCTGCTGAGTGAAATGACTTGCCTTAAAGGGACTTTGGTATAACTTATCATTTAAAAACATTATATCATCATACAATGCCAGCACACACAGATCTGCAAGATATCTTTCTGTTTATTTATTTTTTTTCGTTTTGAGGAAACTGTAAATTCAAATTCAGATGTAAATGAATCGCACAGTTACTTCCACTGAATGAGAAAAACAAATTTTAACTTTAGCCATGCAGTGGAAATAATTTAAATAAAAACACAATGCTGTTAATTTACTCATAGGATTCTTTCTTCAGCAGAACACAGAAAATTATTTTCACTCATGCTCCTTATCGATCAATAAGATGGAGTCAGAAATGCAAATTAGTAAGCGTAAAAAAATCCCCAAAATAAATAAGAATTTCATGATGCAAACCAATTACATCGCCTCAGTCGAGAGGTCCTGTAGTAAAACTGCACTGATGTTAATACAGTTTTATTATATCTAAGAGCAAAATTTACAGTTGAAGTCAGAAATATTAGCCACCCTAAATTATTAGCCCACCCCATTTATTTTTCCCCCCAATTTCTGTTTAACAGAGAGAAGTTTTTTAAACATATTTATAAACATACTAGTTTTAATATCTTAATTCTAATGACTAATTCCTTTTATCTCTGCCATGATTACAGTAAATAATATATCAGCTTAAAGTGACATTTAAAGGCTTAACTTGGGTAATTAGGTTAACTAAGCAGGTTTGGGTAGTTAGGCAAGATATTGTATAACGATGGTTTGTTCTGTAGACTATAGAAAAAATAAAGCTTAAAGAGGCTAATAATTTTGTCCTTAAAATGGCTTTTAAAAATAACAACTGCTTCTATTCTAGCAGAAATAAAACAAAAAAAGATTTTCTCCAGAAGAAAAAATATGATCAGACATACTGTGAAAATTTCCTTGCTCTGTTAAACATCATTTGGGAAATATTTAGAAAAGAAAAAACAATTCAAAGGGGGGCTAATAATTCTGACTTCAACTGTAGGTACAAATGATTGCTTCGCTTTATAAGATCTTTTATGCTGTGTTTCTGACTTTGAAATTGATTCTACATTTTTGTTCTACTTAAGAAAGACAATCTTGGGTGGCCAGCTGGCAAGTAAATTAACTGCTAATTACTGAGTGGTCTATTACTGTAATGAAAAATGAAGTTTAAAGTTCATAAATCCCGCTGCTGACGTTAATCACTGGAGTTCTTTTTGATCCTCTCCTGTGTACTCTTCACCTTAGCCAGGTGAAAGAGACAGACAGTCTTATCTTAGAAGAATTCCAGTGTGCGAATATTCTTGTAATGTTTGCTTTGTGTCAGGTCAGCACACGACTGTGCAAGGCTAAGCTGTGTTCTGGTACAATGACTTATGAGGGTGAGGCTGTCAAACTCGCTTACCCTCTTTCGTCGGAAGAACGTTCTTCTCCTCTGTGTTTGTCTTTTTTAGACATTTTTTGTCAAAGTTTTGCACTTCTGCTTTGACAGGGTTATCACTCATTTTGAAGAGTCTGCAAGAAGTCAAGTAAGTGAATCAGTTAATTTCAGCCTCTAAACACAGAATAAACTTATTCTCTTCTAAACATTCCTTACAGCTGGTTGTTCATGAATCAACATTTATTTAAGGTATGTTTTGTTTAAATCAAATTGTCTGCTATTTGTAATTCTTTTGTTTTGTGCATTCCAACTACCCAATGCTCATTTCCTCAAAAATGTAAGTTCAAGCAATCTTTGTCTGGACACGTATACATACTCCACCCTCCCCTCAGGTATGTGTTCAAAAGCTAGGTTACATAAGCCTTTATCAACAACACTGACAAAAAAAATTAACTATAAAGTATTGCAGCAGTGTCTCTGTGTGTTTAAGGGCCAAATGTCCTCACTTGCATAGAGAAATATCACAGCAACCTGCGGACTGGTCATTACTCGTTTAAAAGGCTTAGAATTCAACCACTGTTGTTTACCCATGAGTAAGCAACGTTCTAACGCTACAGAATTTAGAAAATATAAAAATATGAAAAAAAGAGTGTTTACTGCGAGAAGTTGGGTTTAAAATAGAAAACAAACAACTATATGTTTATGGAAAGTCCTCACAAGGACAACAAACCAGATGTGTGGGTGTGTGTGCGCAGGGAAAAAGGTGTGCTGGAGCTTGATTTTTGTATATTTAAATATAAATATAGATATACACAAAAAGTCATTTTACTAAAACATTTTGTGCAGCCATGTTTAGTTAAGCTAAATATTTCTCATATTAAAGTTCTTAGAGTTGTATATTAATATGATGTGTCAAAATAAAAATGTTTAATATTCCGTTACACATTGAATACAGTAAATGATAATACAGTTGTTTTGAATTGAGCCTCTTATGTATTGAATACCTTAATGCCTTACTGTATTTTTGGAGCAACACTAACAGCAGTTCACCTCACAAACACCATTCTCTAAACAACATTAGAACAATCTCTCACCAAGCATACATGCATACAAATACAGTAAAGAAATACTGAATTTGGGCGGCTGTGTGGTGTATTTCCTAATAGGTATGATCACGATAAAGGCAGTATTCACCACACCCAAGACTCGTCGCCAAAGAGCAGAGATTTTGCAAGTCTGCCAAATCTTTTGTTATAACTATTCTTTTGTAGTATTTCTTATTTATGTTTTCCAGTCGATGACGTGTTTTGTTGCAACTGTATATTCCTAAAAGCTTTTATGCGTCACGAGAATTATTAACGGACTGCTCAGCTCACAATGCACACCTTATCTACCGTTACCGTTCGACACAAGAAAAATCCAAGGGCGGACACTATCTAACGTTGTAACACTTCACTGACAGGTGTGCACAAACATAAGCTCCCATAGGCTATGCTTTAAAACGAAAACCATTCCCTTCACATTACTACACGCATGCTATTAAAAGCATTACATAAGTAATATAATTAAATGTTGATTCATAATCCCATTAATTTGGAATGCGCACATACTATCAGCAAGTTACAAATGGTGTACAGAAGAAAAGGAAATTAAAGGAAACAAAGTTATTAATGTATTTAAAAGACTTACCTGGCGTTGCCTCAGAGCTGTAGTACAAAATATATCTTAGAATCTCTGTACAATGCTTAGAGGGAGCAGCTAGGTTAAATAGCCCCCACACCCTGTTGCGCAACAGCACGGATGTAATCTGCTGCTCAGTCTGATTGGTCCAATTTGTCAGTACTGTATTCTGAACAGACAAACCTGTGCATTGTGTTGACGGTAATCGAATCTGAAATGTGTGGGGATTCTAAAAACGGAAACGCAATTGCGGGAACACTAAACACGGCCAAAATACAGCAGTTAAATAGCCTATGTATGCAACGTTTTACAATGATATACCAGCAGCACCACCTTGTGGCGATAAACATTCCCTGTAACGAGTATTTGACTCATTTGACACCACTGACTCAACGAGACATTGATTAGACATCTGACGGATCTGCAGATGATATGATGCCTTCAATAGGCATGGGCAAGTAAGATTCTGACGGAAAAATATCACGGTTTCAAATGTGACTAAATGTATTCTGTTTAAATGTCTGAGTAAAAAACTAAAACTTTTTCCCCCATTTAAAAACAATATATTTCATTTTGAAACACAGTTATGATATTTTGAAGCAGTAAACATGTCAGGCTGAATATTAAAAATGAACTATTGACTTCTGCTGTCTTCATTTGTTTCTAAAACACAGATTTCTTGACAATTTAAAACAGCATCTTCAGATTTTTTTTTTTTTTTTTGCAGGAAATACTGTTTTCTTAAAAAAACAAATTTAAAAAACTGTAAATAAAAAATCGTACACATACCTTAGGAACGGTATTGCAGAATTTTTCGCGGTTTTAAATCCTTGACTTTTCCAAACTGCGGTATACCTTGAAAACGGTTATCGTTCCATGCCTAGCCTGCAACACTAAATATTGGAAGTCTAACATTCAAATTTAAACATTATACATGGACATCTATGACAGGTGCAGGAAGTTGACATTATATAAATGAACACACATTTATTTATTATTAGTATTATTATATTTAAAACCCATATCAACACCTTTATTAATTTTACAAATAACTTGTGATTAAACATTGAGTAGGCGACGCAGTGGCGCAGTAGGTAGTGCTGTCGCCTCACAGCAAGAAGGTCGCTGGATCGCTGGTTCGATCCTAGGCTCAGTTGGCGTTTCTGTGTGAAGTTTGCAGCCTCCCAGAGAAGGGTTGGTGGTTCATTCCGCTGTGGCAACCCCGCATTAATAAAGGGACTAAGCTGACAAGAAAATGAATGAATGAATAAACATTGAGTAGACAATGAGTAGGTCGACACGCTGTTAAGCCCACCATTGAGTCTCTTTTTTTACTTGTCTAAATGTGTGTAAATTTATACTTATTCAGTTTCTAAATTAGTAATAGTATTGGCTGATATGAAAATGTTCACTTGATTTATTTACAATACAGTTTGTAAATATGTTCTGTCTTTTAGTGGATATATTATGTGAAATACTTGCTTTGTTCAACAAATAAGGGGATCTAATTAGATTTGCACTTTTAAACATTAAAGTTAAAAAAGGTATTTTTTATTTCCTCATGTATAACAATGACCTCCCTCCAGGGGCGGACTGGCCACCTGGCAATTCTGGCAAATGCCAGAAGGGCCGGACCATTTTTTAAATGTGGGCCGGTATGCTATTTTTTAAATAACGGGTTTTTTTTTATACATATATGTATTGTTTTTACATGCAGGCAGCTTTTATTTTTTGTAAGATGTGAATATTATGATGATGATGATGATGATAGTAATAATAATAGTAAATGTTAAGCATTGGCCCAATCGGCAAAGGCCCACTGGTTTCGAGATGGGCCGACCCAATCAGAGGTTACATGGACGTAATCAAAATCTGGCAAGAATGTCAAACAAACAGTAAGTGCAACACAACTAATTGTCAGAGATGGACTGTTAAAAAAAGAAAAGGCGGTGCCAAAAAGCCCTGAGAAAGCAAAAAATTGCTCTAAAATCAGACGCTGCCAAATGCATAAAATTAACTGAAATAATCTCAAAAGGACACTGTCGACGACACGAAGGTCAATGGTTCAAACCTCTGCTGGGTCAGTTGGTGTTTTTGTGTGGAGTTTGCATGTTCGCATGGGTTTCCTTCCGGTTTCCCTCACAAGTCCAAACACATGTGCTATAGGTGAATTGGGTAGGCCTAATTGTCCGTAGTGCATGTATGTGTATGTGTGTGTATAGGGGTTTCCCAATGATGGGTTAAAACTTGGAGGACATCCGCTGCGTAAAATATGTTACTGCTTACATTATTTCACCATCTGTACACCAATATAAGTAGTGAATGTGCGTGTCCGTGGATGGGGCTGTGTTGGTAATGTGGGCTGGTGTGGCTACAGTGCCAGGGCTGATTTTTAGTCCCAGTCAGCCCCTGCCTCCCTCAGGTAATTAAACATTCAGATTCTTTATTGTACGCTGATGACACTGTACTTTTTTGTGTCTGGATCAAGTACAGACACAATTAACAATGAATTAAAAACAGATCTTCAGCATTTACATCAATGGCTGCAAGAAAATCATTTGACTATTAATGTTAAGAAAACAGACTGTATGTACTTTTATACACAGGTGAAAATTATCCATATCCTATCCCATCACTTTCTCAAATCAAAAACTTTCCATCGTGTCCACATATCAATAATTGGGAATCAGTCTGGACTCTCACCTCACTTATTGTGATCATGTGCAAAATGTTTATAGAAAGCTAAAACAAAAACTATTTGTTTACGGGAAAATTAGGACAAATTTGTCTTTTTCTGTTCAGAAACTTATCTTCATGCCACAATCTTGTCTACCTTGTCTTACTGTTTGTCTGCTTGGTCTCTCACAACAAAGGATATCTTGAAGCCAACAGCTAGACTGTACAATAGGGCCTATAAGATCCACAATAGACTTTCTAAATGGACACATCACTGTTTTGCTCTATCACTCTCTAATGCTTTATCATTTCAAAACTACATTATAAACAGGCATTAAACTGTACTATCACATTTTAAATAGTGCTACCTCAGCAGCCCTGTGTGCTTTGGTGCCAAAACTTTACACAAGAACTGATCACTCAACCAGATCTGCAACACATGGATGTTTGCTATAACCGATTTTAAAAACTGTTATGGACAGAGATCTTTCTTTTATGTATTCACAAAAGCCAGAAAGGAGATCCCACAACATCTAAAATCAATCCCAACACTGAGACTTAAAATTAAAAAAAATCCCATGCTCGTCATCTGATGGTCAACTACCTTTGTATTTGTGAGAATATGAATTTATATTCCAAATTAATGCAAAGTGTCAGTTTCACAGCAAGGCTGTGTAACTTGTTTTCTCTTTTCGGTCAACTGGTCAAGCGGTTTCTGTCTCCAGAACATGATGAGATCAGACCTGAAAAAGCAGTTTACCCTGCCGACAACAACTCTTCATTTGCATGCTTTGTTTAGCCATCTCCCCTCCTCCTAAGAACACAGTATAGACATGAAATCTTTGTCTCAAATCAGACTTAACAGAACTTGCAGACTGCGGACCTCCAGTAGGCTCCTGCAGACACATAGACTTCTTGAAGACGATGTATGACTGCAGATCAACCAACACGTCTCAATAAAGGAATTCTGCTTGTTTCGAGTCTCCTGGCCTGGGTTCTCTTCTCTTCTTCATCGTTTATTTTTTTACAACATGTGTTTGGTGATAGTTTGTGCTGTTCTCATGTGTTGATAAGACGGCAAGTGTGTCTGTATGTTGTTGAAAAACAGCATTCATGCTGAGTTCGGCCCGATTATTTTTGAATCTTTTCCTGTTTAAAATAAATTACAAATGAAATACATATTTTATATAAATTTTAGTTACGATACTTTCAAAATATTTCTGCATAAATTTGCAGGTTTTTTTTTTTTTTACAAAATTCTGTACAGAAATAGCAAAAAATGTCTGCAGATTTGGTCTGGCCCTGACGATGAGTTTTTTGTTATTTTACATTTTTCTGTTTTTTTTTCTCAATTATTTTATTTTAATTTGTTGATTAATCAATAAGGTGTCACTATGACACAGTGGGTAGCACAATCACCTCACAGCAAGAAGGTCACTGGTTTGAGCCCCAACTGGGTCAGTTGGCATTTCTGTGGAGTTTGCATGTTCTCCCAGTGGGTTTCCTCGGTGCTCCGGCTTCCCCCACACTCGAAAGACATGTGGTATAGGTAAATTGAGTAAGCTAAATTGGCTGTAAAGTAAAACATGCTAGATAAGTTGGACTAAGCTGAATAGAAAATGAATGAATGAATGAATGAATGAATGAATAAATGAATGAATGAACGATTAATCAATATATTTTATACTATATACAGTTAAAGTCAGAATTATTAGCCCCCGTTTAAATTCGTTTATTTTTTAAATACTTCCCAAATGATGTATAACAGAGCAAGGAAATTCACAGTATGTTTGATTATATTTTTTCTTCTGGAGAAAGTCTTATTTGTTTTATTTCAGCTAGAATAAAAGCAGTTTTTTTTAACCATTTTAAGGTCAAAATTATTAGCCTCTTTAAGCTATATTTTGTTTTGATTGTCTACAGAATAAACCATTGTTATACAATATCTTGCCTAACTACCCTAACCTGCCAAGTTAAACTAATTAACCTAGTTAAGCCTTTAAATGTCACTTTAAGCTGTACAGAAGTGTCTTGAAAAATACCTAGTAAAACATTATTTACAGTCATCATGTTAAAGATAAAATAAATCAGTTATTAGAAATGAGTTATTAAAACTATTATGTGTAGAAATGTATTAAACAAATCTCTCAGTTAAACAGAAATTGGAAGGGAAAATAACAGAGAGGCTAATAATTCAGGGGAGCTAATAATTCTGACTTCAACTGTATATTCTTTTTATTTGGAAATGCAAATTGTGGGAAATCAGGCTCCAATTTTATTTTCCAACACCAATAGATTGCTGTTCTGAACAAAGCACATATGCACTTGATTGTGGCAGCATAGTGTCTGTGTGCCATCTGTAGAATGTGCACTTTACTGAATCAACAGCTTTTCTTGTTTTGGAGCAGCTGTGGATATCACGCTCTACAAACACTCTGCAGCTGCAGTAATGATGTAGTTGCAGTATCTGTGATGCGTGCCAAAACCAGGGGAAAAAAATGTCCATCAAATTTTTAGACTGGAATTAAGACTAGATACTCTCTGGGTGGATTCATAGGTGATTTAAGAATAGGCCCTGTTCTTTGACCCAAAACACTGAAATAAAGATTTAAAATACAGATTATAGCTATAATCTCTGCATAAAATGTCACCATTGCTTTTAATAAAGTTTAAAAGTATAAGAAATATTATTAAATTTAAGATATCAAATGATAAAACAAATCACAGTAGAGAAATCTGAAATTATTCAGACTGGCATAATGTAAACAAAGGTTTTATTAAGAGAAATCTTCATTAGAAAGAGTTATTTAAAAGAGTTTTGGGGGAAAAAAATCATGTCCATTGATTTGTACATTCTTCAAAGTCATCGACTCGGACACAATTATATTGTGACAATTTTTCAAAGCACAGAAATGTATACAGATGGATTCAAATAAATAAATTAGGTTGACAAACGTTTGCCTGTAATTAACCTGCAAGTCTTACTTTCAGTCACAGATTGTAACAGATTTGTTAGTAAACAGACTGCAAACAGAAGCTCGATATCCTGTACAGTTTTCAAAAACCAAATCATGAAGTTTTGCTTAAATCCTCAAACTATGAAGAAAACACCGGCAGGGAGCAACTTCTCTTTTGCCAGCTACAAATAAGCATGTGCTGGCGTTACAAAGGGACGTGGCTGAAGAGATAGGACACAGACTCGCCGTTGTGGGTTCTGCGGATGGCCTCAGCAAGGATCATGGAAATGTCGATGACCTGTGTATTTCAGTAACATGTTAAAGAATGATACGAAAAAAATACATATACCCAAATACATAAGAAAAAGGTTTTACAGATCATTGTTTAACAGGATACAAAGGAGCTAAATGTGCATGTGATTTTAAAAGATCCATGTTTTAGGATCAAAAAGAAATTCAGCTGATGCTCGTCTCAACTGCCAATAGCAACACAAAGTCTGTGCTAATATTACCTAAAATTTTTAATGTGAATTTTTTTAAATAATAAAAATAGACTCAATAGCCATTAAGACAATATATATTGATAGATTTTGTTCAGTTTTGTTCAAGGAAGTTAAGTGAATAGTTAGTCAATAATTAACAAATACTTCAAATATTGTGCATTTAGATTTGTTGACATGACATTATTAAATTCATATAGTTTATATGTATTTTAGGGTAATTTTATCGAAATAAAATGTAATATATTAATAGGAAAGAATGACGATTATTTTTAAGCCATATTAAATTACACTGTAAAAAAATATCTGTTAATTAACAGTTTCCATATTTTGTGATTCACATTTGTTTCAGTTTATTCAAAGGTTGTGAATGGGCTCTATGTACAGCTAAAGTTTTAAAGCCAACGATAAACTTAATGCGACTATTTTCAATTTCACAAGGTTGTTTTTACAGCATCGATGTTGTAATGTAATTACAATACATTTAGTTAATGACTTAAGCATTCATTAAGTTGTTTAAGTGAAAAACGAGATGAAAGGCCGCTGACCATTAGCACCATCAGTAGAAACAGGCTAGCAAAGAAATTCCATTGAAAATACTGAGGTAAAATAAACTGTTATATTTTAAAGACATGGTGGTGGGAAATGGTATTTGATGCAGTGCTTCTTGTCTGATCTGAGACCCACTTCATATCGTGTATCTAACAGGTAGTGAAGATCAGTGATTTTTAAAGAAATCAGATCTTAAACGTGACAATTTTGTAGCCGAAAGAATTCACCGGAAGCCCTTGGGCTGCCTGGCTGAAAATTAAAAGTCTGTTTGCATATAGCCCATTGCATTACTGGACCTTGATCTCAGCTTATGTTGACTTTTAATGTTGAAAATTCAACTCTGCAGATTAACAAAGTGACTTTTTTAGATTTTTGTAGTTTAAAATAATATAATGTATAAGAAATAACAGAGAGAAATATATCTGTAAAATATCAGAAAATGCACTGGTAGTTTATTACTTTAATGTTTAAGGTTTTTGTACTTTAATATACAACACCAAGCCAGAAAATATATAATTTTAAACTGTTAAGGTTAATAAAAGTCACTTTTTTGAAGGTTAAAAGTTAGGGCTGGGCCAATAAACGATAGAATCACGATAAAGTTTATGTCAATAAGAATGGTAAGCTCTGGCCTTTTTTACTCGATCTAAGAGCCAATAAACAGCAGAAATGAGCAACAATGGGAATTTAAATGTGTGTTGATATTAGAGACTGAAAATTTAACGGCCGAAAATATGCCATTTTATGGACCCTCCATTTTTTGTGGCTTCAGTCATTATTTGGGCACTCTATTAAATCTGGAAGAACTTATATCGAAATGTATAACCTTATCATTCGATATGGAAAAGAATTATTGAGAATGCATTTTTGCCATATCGCACAGCCCTATTAAAAGTAGTTAGAAGAAAGATCAAGGTCCCATAATGCAAATTAAAAGCATGAATAAATGCTGAACAATAAAATCACAGATCACAAAATACAGAAAACCGCTAATTTACAGATATTTTTACAGTGTACAGTTAAAATGCTTAACCAATTCAAGATCACTGAAAAAAAATTATGCGTTATTTTGATCAGCTTGTGATTTCAAGAAATGCAACTTGTGCAGTATATCCAACCCAGATTTGGAAATTGGAGATTTAGGAAGGCATCTCAGTTTAAAAAAAAAAAATTCTGTCATAGTTATGTTATTCAAAGTAATCTTGGTAGTGGTCGAGGACATTTAATTGGATATTTAATTGGATAAGGATTTAATTAATGTTCCACTGTCATTTTTGTATCACAAACCTATATCATTTCAGTGTTGGTTTTTAAGTACAATGCATTAATGTTTTAAATAGAATTGCATGCAGAAATCAATTAACTTTTGACTTTTTTTATGATGCTACATTGTGCCAAATTCCAAAATGTATGTTCAAAATGACATCCTGGATGAAGCTGTGGATAAAGCACACAACTTATTCTTAAGCAAAATGACCACTAAGATGTCAACCATTCAGACGATGATCTTCATTAAGTAACTATTAGGTTCTTGGTTTGGCAATGACATTTGGCTTGACATACACTTAATGCATTGGTCATCAAACTTGTTTCTAAAGGGCCTGTTACCTGGAGAGGACACAGACTCTTGAGTTTAGCTCCAAAACAAATCAAACAGACATGAACAAGCTAATCAAGGTCTTACTAGGTATACTTGAAACTGCCAGGTAAATGTGTTGAGGAGAGTTGGAGCTAAACTCTGCAGGGACACTGACCCTTCTAGAACCAAGATTGGTCCTTTTTCTTAACTGATCATTTCCAATCAACTAATTTTACAAGTTGCATTCTATCAAGATGCATCTCAAGGATGATCAGTGGAAACAGGATGCACTTGAGCTTAAATTTGAGTGTAAAGTCTGGGATACTTTTGTACATGTAATTTTTTTAATAAACTTGCAAAGGTTTCACAAAAACTTTGTTCACACTGTCTTTATCATTATTGTTTGTAGAACTTTGAGGAAAACAACGAATTTAATACATTTTGGAATAAGGCTCTAGCCAAAAATATGAAAAGTGAAAAGCTCTTAATACTTTCCAGATGCTCTGGAAAATTCTGACTATAGAATAGAATGGTAAATAAATAGAAAACGGTACATTTAAATGAGAAAATGAAACTGTCAAAACATGCTGGCAAATTGTGAATTCTAATCACTAGCAGCATTTACATGGACCCAAGTACAGTGCTCAAAATCAGACTAAACCCAATCTGAAGAATCAAAAAGTCACATGTAACCCGTAACCCAACACAATCTCACGGAAATTCGTAACTTTTTGATTTAGTGACTAATTCGTATGAATTCGTACAATCTAATTCGGACAATTTAATGCGATTTGCTCAACACCCAATGACGGTTGGGGTTAAGGGTGGGGTTGGGTGCCACACCTCATTTTTAAAATCGTACATTTTCGTACTACTGAACTCGAACGAATAAATACGAATTAGCCACTAAACTGACAAAACATAAAATACTTACGTTTCCTCGTGAGATCAGGCTAACCATGTTAATCAGAATAAACTCATCTAATCTATGGACAGTTACCATCCAGTTCACATTAAATTAAGTTTGCCAGTCAGTCAGTTACATAGACTGAAACATACTGTAATTGTAGGACTATACAAAAGTTTGATAAACTGAAAAACACATTAAAGTCAGAATTAGGTAAAGTGTAAAGAATTTTTGAATCCAGCAACAGGTAAAAATATAAAAAATAAAAACATGTATTACCTGTTCTACTCGTAATGTGGTTAAAATGTCTGTGCTAAAAGATATACATAGGGAAGTCATTACGTCAGCTGAAGTTGCAAATTAGTGAACATAAATCAAGTATACGACGACAAGATATAACTTCAGCAGTAGCAAGACAACTTATAGATTTAGGACATGATGTTAAACAACTGTGTGTAATCGAAGAAGTGTTTCAGTCAAATAGAGAAGGTAATCTAAATAAAAGATTATAACAAAGAGAAGTGTTCTGGATTCATCAATTAAAATCACTCACACCAAGAGGAATGAATGAGGAATTGGACCTTTCAGTGTTCTTTTAAACAGTTTGTTGTTTAGCTTTAACATTGTGGATCATGGATTGTGACGATGTAATGATACAAATAATGAGATGAAAATGTATTTTTAATATTTTGGACTGTCGGAATTTCATTGTATTGATGTAGACATGAATAAGTGAATGATGATAATTGATATGCTACTTTCCTGTGAAAGAAGGTTTTTGAAGGTGAAGGTAAATATTTGTGCGGTTAGTTATGGTATATTGAGATAAAAAAATGAGTTTTTAATTATCAACTGGTCGTCTAACTAATGACGCAATGTGATTCACTGTAGGACAAAAGGGTGGAAAGAGAGGATTGTGTCACACACTGAGGAAGGCATTGTGGAAGGCAATGGCTGCGTCCGAAACCGCATACTTCCATACTATATAGTACGCAAAAACAGTATGCGAGCCGAGTAGTATGTCCGAATTCATAGATTCCGAAAACCAGTATGCGAGAAGTACCCGGATGACTTACAACTTTCGGCAAGATTCTGGAGTGCGCATCACATGCACGCTGCGCTATCCCATAATGCCTCACGAGAGAATTCATGAATGGAAGTGAAGCGACGCAACTGACGCAGCAGGGTTTTTTTAAACCACGAGCACGCAGGGCAAACTTCCTTACTTAATTAGAATAAACTGACCTGATCAGAATAATAAGATGGAAAGGAATGGCTTAAATTTTTTTTATCAGATTAAGGGGACATGTAGAAACTGCTTTAGACTTAAGACTGAAACTTTAAACATAAACATATAATGACATATGATGCACTGGAAAAACTGCTGCTTATCTTAGTAGTGTAAGAAACATCTAAAAAGGTGTAATATCCTTTAAATACGGTGTCATGAGCTTTGTTTCGTTTGTTTAAGTAAAGCGCATAATCGAGCTCACTGTAAAATCACAGTGGAGAAAATACCATAACACACTCAGGGCTCTATCATACACTCGGCACAATAAAGCACAAGACATGTATGGGGTGATATGCTGCTATTTTCAGATCAGCGCAATCCTAATTTTCCTGTTTAGTAGGGGTGGGGTGGGGTTGGTTAGGTGGTGTTTGACAGGGTGCGCACGACGTGTCTGTAGATCAGGAGGGATGCGGTAGGAAGAAGTGAGAAGGGTGCGTGACGTATTTGAGAACCGGGAGGGAGACGTGTGATTTCTGGGAGATTATCACTTGTTTGGGGCATTCACTAGTCTCTGTGCATTTTTGTGAGACTCCCAGAACATCCGGGAGACTTGGGATGTCTGGAATGACCTCCTGCCCTACTCATAATTCTCTCTTCATATAGCCGTATGCCAATTACATATCTATAAAACTGTGATATAGCCGGGCTCGGATCGTATCGTTTTCTCTCTACAATTGATCCGCTCAAGAGTTTGTTTCAATCGAGCCAAGACCACCTCATTCAGCCGATCTTTGACCTATTCCAAACTGCGCTAACTGGGCAAACAAGACAAAAGTCAAGGTGTGAAAGCACCTTAAAAGCTGGTCTAAAGTTCAACACAGACTGCTGCGTTAGATATGCATCACCATATGGGGCTAAGAATAGGACGTGTCTTTGCATATAACTCAGTTTTTGACCACAATTCATTATTATTGTTTATTAAATTCAATCCTTTGCTGGAAATTAGAACTGAATGTAGAAATAGTTTTGAAACAAATCTTTGTGCTTAACAAATAAAATTAAATCTAAAAACTGACGGATGTCTTCAGTGGGTTGCATAAAACAGTTTCCTTATGCATGAAATTTAAGAGTAAAAGTAAAGCAAAAGAGGCTGAATGGAGGAGGCTCGTTCTCTATCCTCATGCTGATTGTTTGTTTAACTGTTTTCTTGCTAGTAAAGCATTCAGTTTTTCTATTTACAAAGTCCACCATGTAAATAGTAAATGCACCATGGTGTGATGCAACTGGCTCTTAAAGGAAATGCTACTCTGATTGGTTTAATGCACTTTATGCGTAAATCACACCCACAACTCATTAAGAGAATAAGCACAATCCTGTTAGATCATCCAACAGGGCGCAGACCATATTTTTCTGTTCTTAAAATAGCAAAAGTCAATTCTGACACACGCTTAATGATTTTGCGGCATGAGCTTTAGACTTTGCACCTAGATCGTTAAAATAGAGCCTGCTGAAATAAGGTCCAATAAAGGTACATAGTCTGTTACTTTGATGATGCCTTTTCAAAAGGTACACTTTTGTACCATACATGTGGAAATGAGTACCTTTAAGTACACCTTTGTACATTTAAGGTTCCTTTTTCTAGCTTTAAGTTACTATGAGGTACACATTTTATGTATTAATATGCACCTTTAAAAACCAGTTTGAACAAAAATGTACCATTCGAAAAGGTACCACCACCATTGCCAGATTTTGTACCTTTTTTTCTGAGACTGTACAGACTGTACTACATCATGGTGTAGTACAAACGAAGAATAAAGGATGATTTTATATTACTATATATTGTACCAACATATTTACTGTAACAGAAGACAAAAAATATAAGTACTGCAGATATTCTGTCTCAACCAAAGCATCTCATTGTGACATGGTGCATCAGGACCACTCATTTACACTAGCTGCGTCCCAAATCGCATACTTATGCACTATTTTACGCCATTTTGTAGTATAAATAGTGCAAGTAGTGTGTTCACATTATAAACTTTAAAAATAATAAGTGCACTTTAATTACCCAGATGATGCACTCATTCACCCACTAAAATGAAGAGTACACCAAGTGTAATGATGGACAATTCACACACTCAACGACTGCAGTTTTGCTCAAGTAGCAGAAGGGGTGGAGCTATCGGGCGCACATGTTGGATTACTTTATTTATTTTGGATTGTGAAAGCAAAATCCTCCGATGGTGAATGCTAATATACTCATGGCAGGCATTTTTTGGTAGTTTGGTCAATTATTTCACTGATTTGGCAACCGTCAAACGTCATCAGGAAAACGGTTTGAACTTCCGCTAAGTACGAAAACCTTAGTGGTTCATTTGGGACGACACTACATTCATATACTGTGCTGTTGAGTGTGTAAGCGCATAAGTACATAGTGCATGAGTGCATAGTGTGCCATTTGAGACGCAGCTACTCAGATGTGCACTTTCAGAAATGCATTGATCTTTTCAGCTGCCTTATAATGTTCCTTTCACTGTCAGAAAAATGCTGCATGACAGGTTGCTTCAGACATTTGTTTACAGATGCCTTGTTTACTGGGGAAACAGGGTATTTTTTAACGCTTTACAAATACAGGCAGCAGCAAAAGCACTGTTGTCTGCCGAAACATAAACATTGATTGGTTTTCAAAACAAAGCTGCATGACGATTTGCCAGCCTTTTCACTGTTTTGCATAGCGTGCACATATGAGAAAATTCAATCTTATTTAAAGCATGTGACACAAACACAGACATCAATCCAATCACTTTGTTATCATGCATGCAAACCGGATGGTCAAGGATCTAATCTAATAAATTTTATTCCAACTGAAACTTAAAAGGTGTCCATGTAAATGATGCTATTTATTTAGGATTGATTCATCCAAAAGAGCTGATTAATCATCATAACCTAAGGGATTAGTGAAGAGCACACATGACTGTAATGCCGTAACACCCTAGCTTCAATTCACCTGTACAATTGTTTAAGTTAAAGTAAGCTGGGTTTTCTGTAAGACTTCTAATTCTTTAGCCACTGTAGAGAAAGTGTTGTACATTGTAAAATTATTTGAGCTAAACTACTGTTTATAAATAAGGTTATACAATAAAATAATACCAGTAAAAATGCCAGTTTGCAGTCTCAACCCTTTAAAGCACACTGCAAATTCATGTATGTTGTACAAATGCGTATATTTATCTCAATTGAACATACTGAATACAGTATATTATATGGAACTTGCACGGAATGGAACTTTTTTTTAAATAATAAAGCTTGCTAATTCAATTAAGGAGAAATTAAACAAATTAGAAGACAAACCTGGATTTTGGGACAATGTTTCATTTTCTCCTCTTGAGGAATTGTATTGGTCACAACTACAGCTTCAAAGCAAGCGTTGTTTATGCGTGAAATGGCTGGTCCAGAGAAGATGCCATGAGTAAGAATGGCATACACTTTGGTTGCACCAGCTGATATTAACCTAAAACAAACACACAAAACATTGTAAGAAAAACCCAGTAAGCACTTAAATCACACACAAAAAAAAACTTGAATGTTGCAGTGACTAGATTTGTCATTATATCAGTGTTTCCCAACTGGTGGGTCGCGACCCGGGAACATTTTCAGTGGGTTGCAGAGTGTGTGGTCAAAAAAATCAACACAAGTTTAATTTTTAACTCAATTTGACTTTTATTTTGAAATGCGTGCACGACCACCCTACCGTTTGACATGTGAAATTTGTCATATATGTATTTTTAATATGTCCAAGCGCAAGTACGACCCGGAATATGTAAAGTGTGGATTTACATATGTTGACGACAAAAAAGACTTAAAGCCTAGGGGCCCTATCATACACCCGGCGCAATGTGGCGCGAGGCGCAGCGCAATACTTGTTTGCTAGTTTCAGCTTGGCGCAAGAGTCGTTTTGAGGCGTTGCAAAAAATGGAATATCACAAAATTTGTGTAAAATAAATGTATTTAAATTGAACAGTACTGAAGACAGGTTAGATGCACCATTGAATTATAGAAAAAAACACACATCTTATTGCTGATTTATACTTTCGTCTGGCGCCGCATCGCACCCCTTTAAAAAACGGACGAGGCTTTTACACTTGACGCATTCGCCATTGAGATATTCTTTTAAATGACAGAAGCCGGTCATAAGAAACAGACAGTACAATCAGACAAATAAAAAGATTATCATTAATATCATTGAAGATGTTTTTTGGGGCCTCTTTTTTTGTTTCAACAAACTTATCCCTCAGGTTTTTCCAAACTTTTACAAAAACTTTTCTCCTTTCCCACTGCTGTTGCAATTTCTTGCCAAGAATTATTAGTCATCTGGTTCTCCTAATGATCACTCATGGACGGATCTTAAAGATGCCGGTGCAGACGTACCCGTTTCAGAATAAATCTCTTCAAAATGTTTCATATTCAACTCAAATCGAATGTGGCGCTGTGCGAACTGTTCACCTGAGTTTCAAAAAATTCCATTAGGTCCGCTATGGCATTATTTCACTGACAAATGTCATGAGCGCAGTATTACAAGTCTCAAATATGCACTGCTCATGCACAAATTTTCTTGTGTGTTCTCAGTACACTGTTCCCACTTCCTTTCGTGCTTTTTGATATGATTTATATTAGTACTCCATTTATTACAATAACCAAAATACTAAAATAAAATTACATATTACATTTTTTATATAATAAACCATAACCTTTTGGCTGTATGTTATATGATGAGATAATTTCCAGTTTTAAACACTTAAAGACACAGAGAATAGTTTTATTTTAAAAACATTTATTAAACATCCAAAAGGTGCACCATACTAATTAAAAAAAAAATTAAATATAACTAATGCAAGCAGAAATGTAACTGTGATAGAAAATAGGGAAAAACTTGATAAGGTATTACAGCCTACTGTACTATTCGTTCTTTAAATAAATCTCACTATCAATCCTATTTTATCATGGCAACTAAAATAAAGTGAACTAGTCTCTGCTGTACAGTGTTTTGTAAAGTACAGTACTTAAATTAATCTGTTGTGGGTAATACTAAAGTTGCTATGGTAACACAACAAGTGTAATATAAACAAATTACCTAGTGCTGTGCTTTTTTTTATACAATATTGGGTATATTATTCTACAATTCACCACACTTTACTGAATTAAAACTACACTGTATTTTATTTTATTTTATTTTATCAGTTCACTATTCTTAATACTACACTATGCTGAAGCATCTCTGGAGAGCAAAAGCACGAAAGGAGGAGGAACACAAGACACAAAAATTGTGAGTCCGCATCATCCGAAGGAGCGAGATCAGATCATTCGCACGTGAGCAGCCAGTGTTTTGAGAGCTCGGGAGCAGTTATGTCCACGAACAGCAGAAAACCGGCACGTGAAAGCTGATTGGCTATTGCAAGTTGACCATTTTGTAGTTGTAATACAGCAAATTACAATTGGACTAGTGAAATAAAGTACTACAACACCACGAAAACCTAGCAACAACAACAAAAAATTATTTAAATGAGCATTAGATGTAGCGGTACATGGACATCGCAAAAATAAGACCAGTGGAAAAATATTTAAGAGCTAGAACAGAGAATTTAAGACTTTTTAAGGCCTTAAATTTAGATTTTTAAACTGTAGACTTGAGACCTCGCGGAAACCCTGTAAGAAACAACTTCTTCAACATTTAAGGGGGAAAAAAAATTACTTTGACATATTTAACCAATACATTTAAGCTCTTATGTGCAGAATTGAATGGATACATCTTTATAAAAAAGTTATTAACTGATTCTTTGTTTTGAAAAAATAGAGATCTAAAAAAAAACCAATGATCTGTCAAACATGTTATCACTTTAAGAAATGTCTGCTTTCACTATAGACTGTATTTAAAAAATGGATAGGTTTTAAAAGAAATCCTCATTCATGAAAACACCCAAGAATTGGTAACACTTTACAATAAGATTCATTAGTTAATGCATTCACTAACATGAACTAATCATGAACAACACATGTACAGCATTTATTAATCATAATTGAACATTTACTAATGCATTTTTAACATTGAAGTATATGCTTGTTAACATTAGTTAATGCACTGAGTTAACGAACTAACAATGAACTACTGTATTTTCATTAACTAGCGTTACCTAACATGAACAAATACAGTAGTAAATGTATTGTTTATTGCTTGTTCATCTTAGTAAATGCATTAATTTACATTAACTAATGAACTATTGTAAAGTGTGACCCAAGAATTGAGTTCTCTACAGAGTTTTGCGCTTGCTTATTTAACTAAAACTAGCACGAGGAATTCACTATATTGACTTTGAATTGAGACAATGAAAACTAGATAAATTTACACTGTGAAACTATAGGAGGACAAAGGTTAGGGGAGGAAATAATTTATCAAATGACTTCAACCAGCCTGAGTTAGTGAAAGGTGTGGTAACATGGGTTTGAGGTGAAAGTGAACTCACTTTCAGTGAAAGGGCAGCAGGTACAGATATTGTGTAAAAGTGATATTGCTTAGCTTCAAATATTTCAGTATCAATGCATATTAAAATATGATTGATCCTTTAGACAACTAGCCAATAAAAAACAATACAAACATTTAAAATGTGATATTTTTTACCCACATTACTTTGCCAATAAACAGAGGTGGGTAGTAACGAATTACATTTACTTAGCTAAATTTACTTGAGTAAAGTTGTTGCGTAACTTGTATATTTTGAGCACATTTAAAGATGTGTAACTTTACTTGAGTAAAAAAAAAAATGCACTCTTACTTTACTACATTTGGCAGCATTCCTCAGTTACTGCCAAATAGTAATAAATATGATTTATACGACTTCTCCTCAAATATTACAAGGGGCTGCACTGGAGACGTTGTGTTGCAAGATGTTGCTACAGAGATACGTCTCAGGCTTTTGGTTAGAGCACGCGCGTGTCCCCATATAGGAATGAATGTTGGCTGACTAGACGAGTTTATAGGATCAGATCACCCACAGCCGCGAGCTCAGTCACTATGTTCACTACAAGATTGAACGGACATTGCAACATGTACAAGAATTTCAGCTCCAACCTGAAAACACGTATCGGTAAGGGTCAAAGTTATGCCTGTTTGAACACTGTTAATGGTAGTTTAATAACTATGGGCACTTTTTCCACTTATTGTATCATCGTTATGAGTTATTCTGTTAGATTAACTACAGTTTGACTCATCTAATGTGCAAGCACAAATATAATATTTTGTACAGCATCCTATAAAAAATATTATATTAAAAGATAGATTTGTGAGGGGTGTATTCATTTATTCATAAAAACATTATTGATTTTTTTTATTCCTAAGATTGCATGTACTCTAAATATGTAAGAATAAAGAGAGTAGTAACTAGTTACTTCAGTATTTTAACTCTTACTCGCGTAACTTTTATAAGTGTACTTTATCTTAAGTAAAGATCTTGGATACTCTACCCACATTTGCCAATTAATTACTGTGCTATTTGATTTAACTGGATTTTGTTTTTATTCATGTTTTTAAATTGATAAACTGTGGTGCAGTTTAAATAAATTACCCTATTTATACAAATAATTTTGTATTTGTATTAGTTTCTTACTTATCTGCTGCATGGCAAACTGTTCCGCACGTGTCTGCCATATCATCCACCAATATGGCCACTCGGTCTTTCACATCTCCAACCAGAACCATGCGGTCCACCTCATTTGCCTTTTTCCTTTCTTTGTGGATAAGGGCAAAGTCAACATTCAGCCTGTCTGCAATGGAGGTAACCCTGTCAATGGGAAAATAAAAAACAAAGAGGTCAGCATAGCCTAGAGCTTAGCCAAGCAGGCAGATGAGATGATCAGAAGGTGTCCCTGACCTCTTGGCTCCTCCAGCATCGGGAGACACAATTGTGCAGTTCTTCCATTCAGGTATATTTTCCTTAATCCATTTCAAAACAGCAGGCTCTGCATATAAATTGTCCACTGGAATGTCAAAAAAACCCTAAAAAGGAGGAGAGATGTATATTTTTAATCTTTGTGCATGATACCAACACCTTTTGTGCATGTTTAAGAATTTTAGTCATGTGTGATTACTGAATACAGACATGATGGAAGAATTTTTACAAAGATAGTTTTCTTCGATATTCTAAGTTTGATACTGGAATACTGAGGGGAAACTATTAAAACTTTCAGTTAATTGAAATAAATGGAGGTAAAAAGTGGAGACCTAGTAGTGGCAAAAATGATGAAAAAAAACAGTCTGTCACTTAGGGCTGGGTGATAAAAACGGTATCGTATTTATTGAATTAACACTATTGTCAATAACGATAAAAAAAAGTTCAGTAATAAATTTCAATGCGCTATAGCTTTATTAAAATGTGGCTGCTAAGTGCACTTTGGTAGGAATGCAAATTAGGCCGTACTCGCACTACACTGTTAAAAATTGTCCCATTAAAAAACAGTAAAATACTGGCAGCTGCAGTTGCCAGCAATGTACTGTTATTTTACAGTATGTTGCTGTAAAAATACATGGACTACATTGATTTACACAATACTCAAGTGAACTCATTTTGCTTACTGAAAGCAACTGCCTCAACTTGGTCAACTGCTGAATGAGTTTATGAAGTAATGTGCTATACATGCTTAGAAGCATACTTATAATGATAACTTATTTTAGTTAATTAGAAAAGTTCGGT
Source organism: Danio rerio (assembly GCF_052040795.2). Taxonomy (NCBI): domain Eukaryota; kingdom Metazoa; phylum Chordata; class Actinopteri; order Cypriniformes; family Danionidae; genus Danio; species Danio rerio. The sequence continues at coordinate 12,691,958 of NC_141034.1, forward strand.
TTAACTCTAATGTCTTATTTTTCACAACAGCACACATACATGTAAATCTGGAATCACCAGAGAGATTCTGACTGCATCAGCAACTAAACAGCCGCTATCTTTAAATAGAGAAACATGCAGAATAACATCAGCAGTTCATTGTTCATCTTTAACTCATACACTGGCTCTACTCTCCTCCACAACGGTGACAGACAGAAGAAATTAGCTTCAGGTTTTACAGTAAAATACTGTTTTTTCCTTGATTTAACAGTAATCTACTGGAAGCTGTGGTTGCCAGCAATCTACTGTTTTTTTACAGTCTATTTCCGTAGTGTAAATTAACAGTATATTACTGTTAAAATACATTTTTACACTGTGTTTTTACCTCTCACACCTTTAACCCTTTAAACCCAAGAGCATATACTTCAGTTTTAATTGAAGTGTCCACACTACTGAGTGTTCAAGAAACATGTAGCAAAGCTGAAGTAAATTCATTAATTAACTGACTAATTAAATGATAATTGAGGATTAACAATGAACAAATGAAGAAATACTGAAGGGAAAAAACAAGAACAGAACATACAAAACTTTAGTCACAGCTTTATAATGAAATAACCTGAAGAACAACAAATGATTAAATAATTTAAATGATCAGCAGATGATTAAACAACTCTACAAACATCATCACCAGCTACACTTTTTACTTAATACATGTATTTTTGTATAACATCTATTAAAGTTCTTCTTGAGAAAAAGTTAAAGTTTTACGTCACCATCATGGAGAACAGAGTTTGCTTTAGTTGGGCTCTTAGCCCTGTCATTTTTAACATTTATTTATCTTGGCTGCTGCAATTGTTAAGAACTTTGTTTAAAAAGCTCCTTTGTTGAGGCAAGCCAGCCTAAAACCTAAATAAGATCTGGTGATGTTCATGTTGCTATTAAATGGTAGAGTCTGTTCTCATTTAGTATAATAAAATTTATTGCTCCTGTTCAATGTTAAATCTATTGTTTTACATTATATGTCTATATATGGCAATGATTTCTGGAAGTTTTTAAGAATATCTTGGACAATAACACTGCTCTATGGTGTAAATCGCACTCAAAGAGACATCAATAATGGTGACAACTAACAAAATTAACAGTTTAACTCACAAACAGGCAACTGAAAGTCTAAACATAAACAACAGCAGAATCAAACACAAATAAAGAAAACTGTTAGACCATTATACAACATTTATTTATACCGCAGTGCATGCTGGGATATTTGTACCGTGCCACTCCCAGCATGCATTGCAGCATGAAACATTTGAGATGTTACCATTGTTGAGATACAAGGTCAGATTCAGGAGGTGTGAGTGTGTATATGTCATAACTGAACTGTTTTTGTATGTTATTTCTTAACTGTTAAGCAATTACGGAAGTATCTTTTCTGTTTCCACTTCTCATTAATTAAATTAATACCTGCAACTAAGCATAAAATCTATTGCATGAGGCCCTTCTTCCAGATTTATAACAAAACATTTATCAGAACTTATTTCAGACAAATAGATTTCTCTATTTATTGACTTTGCAACTTGATTGCTATAATACAAGCATTTTGTTAACTCTTTATTATAGTAATTGGAGAGTCTGAATTAATAAGTTCAAGGGTGAAGAGCCCAACTAAACCAGCCCCTCACTCCATTACGGTGACACAAAAAACACCTTAATTTCTGTTGGATCTCAATGAGAATAGTATGGAAGTCAAATCAGTCAGTAATAAGTGTGTGTTTGCTGTTGTTTGTGGAGTTGTTTAATGATGAGACTGAAGCTGTTTTATTTTATTTGATTTTATTTAATGTTGTAACTCAAGTCACTGTTTGTGTTTCTTGTTTATTTTCTTCAGCAATTGTAATTATTAACAGCAGGTGTTCATCAGTGTCTGAATTCACTCATTAGTGTTCATTAAAACTGTCAGGTGAACTATTTTAGTTAACTAGTGTATGAAATAGTGAACAAGGACACAAAGTGTGATTTCAAACACAGACTTCAAAACATCGAATCTGAACTCTGTTAGCTCACAGTTTTCTGCAGTTGGTTACTTTCTCAAAAACAAAAATGTTACCCAGAAAGCACTGTTTTTAACAGAATATTACTGTTTTAGTGAAAAAACATTATTTTACCGTAGAATCTGACCGTTTTTTAACAGCAATTTTTTACAGTGTAGGTACAGTTGCCTCAAACCGGGCCAAAGCACGCTTGTCCACCCTCCCGTCTCCCCCAACGGCCCGCACTCACATACAATCGGGCCTCGGCAAGCTTACGTCATCGATGCTGCGCTCTGTGCTGTTCAGTGAGAAGCGCTCTCAGCAGCACAGAGGAGATTTCTCTAGTTATATCGTTTCAGTCGTTTGATATGCAGTGACATGCAGTCAAATATTTCGCCAAACAGTCCTTACACACACACACGTAAGCGTACTGAGCCAAAGCCCAAGTGAACCGCGCTCAGGCCCACCCCTTCTAACCGGGCCAGGGCTAACCGGTTGTACAAAAGGCTTTTTTTTTTATTTTTTTACAAACATTCAGATGTTGTATTTCAGAGCACAACAAAAGCAGTGCATTGCTAAAGTAGGCTTTTTAGCATTCAGACACATTCATATGTTATTTTTTAAACTGCATAACAATTAGGGATGCAACAATTATAGATTTTGGTTGTACGATGATATAGTCTGAAGAATAATTATGGTTTCACGGTTATCACGTCTAATGTAAATTCAAGCTTTATATTGGGTAAGTGTCCATTTAGGTCAACTGTTGTTGCTATTTGTGTTCATGCATACATAATTACTTTAATAATAATTCGTCTAACATATCTTTTGTTGACTCTGCACTGAAAGGCACCCACAACTCTCCCCGTGAGATGTTTTCTACTGCGTGCAACCGGAAAGACGCAAGCGCATTGCTCCGCTTGTGCGTGCATTTGGTCGTATATTCTTACATTAGAAATAACAAACTTGCAAGCTGAAAAGACGTGATATGGGAACGCCCGCTGCTATAGTTAATCCGGTGTGGGTGTGTATTAGCTTTGGTGTACATATTTGGAACTTTAAACTAGCGCACAGTTGGCAACTTGGCATAACTTTGTTTAATTGCAGCAGTTTCGTTTTGTTCCGTGGAACAGAAATGCGGCTTAGAAGCCTTTACGATTAATTAACTGTGATGAAATAAAACGCAGTTAATAGTAAAATCAGCTAACTGTTGTAATCCCTAATGTAATGTTGCATCCCTATTGACGACATCAATGCATAGTACAAAAGGCCTTTTTTACAAACACATCCAATTGTTTTCGCCTGCCCGCACCACTCGCTTTGGTGACTCACGCTCAGCACGTGCACACATAGGGCTCAACCTGTGCAGTGCACATGCCCTTTTTAGTCTTGGATAGAAAGTGCCCTTCCGAAATGATCAAAAGTGCCCCCGCGACGCGGCACACCCTCGGTCCCGCTCTTCAGTAGGCGCGCGACAACACCGCTCTTGAGTACGCGCGCGACAACACAGCTGATCAGAACGCGCGCGACAACACCGCTCTTCAGTACGCGCGCAACTATGCCCTTTGGACGGTCTCTGCACGAGCTTGCACGGTTGATGGTCGCCTAGTTACAGAAAGAGGCTAGGACAGAATGAGCGCAACACCAATTGAAAATGGTCGAGAAAACCATGCGCTCAAGCTTTTCACATGCAAGTTTTGGGTTGTCATCACCACTTCTGGTCAGAATAACAACACACACCAAAATGAGTGCCGTATAGCAGCAGTACGGAGATTGTAAAGGAAAAAGGTTTGAGAATGTCGCCAAAGTGGCTTTTTGATTTATTTGCATCCCAGCCACTAGCACCCCATCAATACGTTTTTTTTTTTTTTTTTTTTTTTTTTTAGCATAGTGGGTGATATAGCCATTCAACTTCACAATGTGTAATGTTGTTGCAGTATGTATTTGAATATTGGTTAAGAAAGCTCAGATTTGATTACAATAATTTGTATTGTTTTCAGATCTTGAGGTTTACTGTATCATTATTATTCACACCTTAAAGTTTGCTTTGATTGTTCAGCATTCACACTTTACAACTGCACACACTTTGTAACATTTTATTTATCAAATTTAAGAGTCTCTTTAACACTTGTGTTTATTTTATTATAAAGACATCAGATATTTTTGCTTAAATATTTTTGTTTTTGACTTTTAAAACTATTCGTCTTAGTAAGGCAAGTTTATATAGCACATTTCATACAAAGTGGCAATTCAAAGTGCTTTACATGAACAGGAATAAAAGAGACAAGTATAAAAAAATAAAAATTATTAAAATAAAAATTATTTTAAAAAATGTTGGTAAATTAAATAAAAAGTAAAAAAAATTTTGAATATTCCTAGATGGATTATTAAAAAATACTCAATAATTATAAATACCGGATGATATGAAATATGATATTGTGATTATTTTTTTGCTGTATCGGCCAGACCTACTGTGACCTTCTATTCATGCATACTGATATGATTAAGTGGATTTAGTAAGATCATGTCACATAGTGCTTGGATAGTATAAAACTTTTATGGGGTCTGTGTTTAAATTGTTTGCACTGTTCCACCAAAAAGAATACATGTTTATTTAGGAATGCAAAGGAGAAGGTACAGGGAATCAAATACAGGGGAGAACAATTAGGTTATCTTTTATTATTTGCTTTTTAATAAAAGCTGTATACAATTTTAACAGTATATAAAAAAATGTAAGCCAATACCGCTGCCTCACCCTACTGCAAAACCTTAAAACAACAATCTAGATTTATGTTAAAAATTCAACTTCTGTTTAATACATGTTTTTTTAAATATTGTAACTCCTTTTCACGAGTTTTAACCCCACCTGTATTTGAGATGCATGCAGATCCATGGTTATAATGTGGTCAGCACCAGAGACCGACAGCATATTTGCCACCAACTTAGCAGAAATCGGTGCCCGACTCTGCAAAAAAACAAACAAAACAAATTACAAAAAAAGTTATGTAAATATGATATATACAAACTACTTTTCAACATACATTTTTAGAATATGTAACATTAATAACATTACGCAGAATATGTACTCCATTAACTTTAACTTATTTGACAGACATTGGTAGAGGCTGACCAATTTACTGTTTTGCCAATATTGTCAGCCCATATCAATCATACATACATATGTACTAAAAGGTACAACTGTAAGAATGGCCAAATAGTCAGGGGCCTACATGAGAGATGCTACAGTTGGGACAGTAGACAGGATTGTTAGTGGCCTGATAGAACCAGTGCTGGCTCCTTAATAAAGATTGGATTTTTTTGTTTTTTTAGTTTATGACCATTTGTCATTATCTTATAATCGAGCAGCATCACTTACAATATTAACTGTGCTCATGCGAGCAAAAAAAGAGATGCTCAGGCACGCACAGTCTTTCAGCTTTAACGTATTTTTGAATGTCTTTTTGTATGCAGCAGCGGCAGCCATTTTCACTTTAACAATTCTTAAACCTGATTATTAATGTATTAGCCTAACATTAACCATGTGCATACAATCTTCCTTTCATTATCGCACACAGTAATTTTTTTTCACCTGCTTTCTTTTGCTTACAGTTATTTGTGTTGGTTTCATTATCATCCTTTACAATAACATTGCTTTAATAGGACATTAACTCCCCATGTACAGTTGATGTCAGAATTATTAGCCCCCCGTTAATTTTTTTCCCCAATTTCTGTTTAACTGAGAGCAGATTTTTCCAACAAATTTCTAAACATAATAGTTTTATTAACTCATTTCTAATAACTGATTTGTTTTATCTTTGCAATGATGACAGTAAATAATATTTTACTAGATATTTTTCAAGACACTTCCACACAGCTTAAAGTGACATTTAAAGGCTTAACTGGCCTAAAAAGGTAACTAGGCAGTTATTGTATAATGATGAACTGTTGTGTAGATAGTAGAAAAAAATAGCTTAAATGGGCTAATAATTTTGATCTTAAAATGGTTTCTAAAAAATGTAAAACTGCTTTTATTCTAGCCGAAAGAAAACAAATAAGGCTTTCAACAGAAAAAAAACAATATTATGAGACATAATGTGAAAATTTTCTTGGTCTGTAAATATCATTTGGGAAATATAAGAAAAAAAAGAGGGGCTAATAATTCTGACATCAACTGTACTGTTAACTAGTACCCTACGGACAATTTAGCCTACCTAATTTACCTGTATCGCATGTCTTTGGACTGTGGGGGAAACCGGAGCACCCGGAGGAAACCCACGCGAAGGCAGGAAGAACATGCAAACTCTACACAGAAAGGCCAACTGAGCCGAGGTTCGAACCAGTGACCTTCTTGCTGTGAGGCGACAGCACTACCTACTGCGCCACTGCCTCGCCCTGGACAGACTACTATGTAGATTTAGACAGTAGTAGTTTTTAGATAGTGTAGTTTACCAATAACCATTTTTAACATTAAGTGCTTTTAAGAACATTTTTGTTGAACAAAAAGTGTATGTATACAGCTATATTCTGTTTGTTTTGACAAACCATTTAAATATGTGTTGCTAAGAAATAATTAGTTTGGTGTGGCCAGAAAATAATTGGTAAACCCTTAGTGTTAAGCCATGTGAAATAAAAACATGTGTTGTTGGTGTGTCATTAGTTTTGTTTTATAGGGTGACACAACCCATTTGCTCATGCTCATTGAGCAAGGTTACACACAACACAAATAAAGTATTATCTATATTCACTGAAAAATTGATAAAAGTATTCATTTTCAAAATGTGGTGTACTCATTTATGCTGAGCACTGTATATACATACAGGTACATACACACTGGCTGTTATTTTAGTCTGTATTCTACATGAAGTATCAATCAAACAATTAACTGTAACCAAAGTTTTTCACAACAATCAAGCTTAAAGTATTTTCTAACCAGGGGTCCGTTCTTTGGTCCTCGCTTGAACAATCTAAAATGAATTGATATATCCTGGATCTTTTAATCTTGATAACTGATCTCTATCTATTTTGACTCTTCAAACAAATTTGTGAATCAGATTAAAATGTTTGGAAGAACTGATCTGAGATCGCTGCGTGTGTTGTGAAGAACTGATTTATTGATCCTCGAAATCCTGATCAGCAATACAACGATTGGCTGACGGCAGCAGCGTAATGACATCATCTGATTAATATTCAACTATCCATGTGAGCAAAATTACATGAAATTCGTAGTAAATGGTTTGTTAAATATGATACACAATAACTTCTGCATGCCTTATAGATTCATGTGTCAAGAGTATTTGCTATTTATTTGGCTTTACAATGAATTTTCTTTATTATTATAGCCATAGAAGTACTATAGTAGCCGGTTTCTAAATCGGTGTAATGAATAACTGGATGTTTAAATTATATTTGCATCACAAAAGCATTTTGATATTGATAAAGGTGTTTGCAACTTTTGTGAAGCATCAAACCACCATCATATTAACTGCTAAAACATGTTTATGACTGCATAAATGTATTATTCCTTTAAAAAAAGTTGTATTTATGCATATCTATTATTATACACAAATTGTTTTGGAATTGACTTTTGGATGAGTTTTGAAGAACGAAACGATCCTGGATCATTTCAGGTCATGAATAACTAAATCCAGCTAACCGAGTAATCCACCTACGAAGAACAGACCCCAGGTTTACCATTTCCTGCTCCTTACTCAATCTGTACTCCAAGCTAACCTGTTTCTTGATCCACAGAAAATAAGGATTTACTTGATGTAATTGTTACATCACAAACATGTTATATCATTGGTACAATTCTAATGTAAGTATTATTTTAAAGATTATGTATTTTTTGAGTATTTTACCTGAGCACATGTGAGCTTTCCAAATTTTACATACATCACACAGACACGTGTGTGTGTGTATATATATATATATATATATATATATATATATATATATATATATATATATATATATATATATATATATATATATATATATATATATATATAAATACAGTTGAAGTCAGAATTGTTAGCCCCCCTAAATTATTAGCCCCCGTTTATTTTTCCCCAATTTCTGTTTAACGGAGAGAAGATTTTTTTCCACACATTTCTAAACATATTAGTTTTAGTAACTTATTTCTAATAACTGATTTATTTTATCTTTGCCATGATGACAGTAAATAATATTTGACTAGATATTTTTAAGACACTTCAATACAGCTTAAAGTGACATTTAAAGGCTTAACTAGGTTAATCAAGTTAACTAGTTAAGTTAAGGTATTTAGGCAAGTTATTTTATAACAATGGTTTGTTCTGAAGAATTAAAGGGCTAATAATTTTGACCTTAAAATGGTTCATAAAAAAATTTAAACCGCTTTTTATTCAAGCCGAAATAAAACAAAAGTCTTTCTCCAAAAGAAAAAATATTATCAGACATACTGTAAAAATGTCCTTGCTCTGTTAAACATCATTTGGGAAATATTTAAAAAAGAAGAAATAAATCAAAGAGGGGCTAATAATTCAGACTTCAACTGTGTATAAATAGATAGATAGATAGATAGATAGATAGATAGATAGATAGATAGATAGATAGATAGATAGATAGATAGATAGATAGATAGATAGATAGATTATTTATTGGTTATTTATTGGTTATTTATTGGTTATTTATTTATTTATTGGGTATTTATTGGTTATTTATTGGTTATTTATTGAATTACGTTCATTTTTGTATAGCGGGCCAGATTCTATTGATATTTATAAAAAGCCTCGCGGGCCGCCACAAAACTGATTGCGGGCCGCAGATGGCCCGCGGGCCGTAGTTTGGACACGCCTGGTCTACACAAAGAATATCAGCTGATACATTGATGGAACATTTTACTCCCTAATATGAGTATTGCCCTCAAAATAGTATTTTGGTTTGGCTATAGACATTACCAGCACAGATTTCCTAAATAATTAATTAGGGTTAGATAATAAACATGGTCTCACCTTATCCTTTTTATCTTGTCGGGCATAAGGAAAGCATGGGATGACTGCAGTGACTCTAGTGGCAGATGCTATTTTGCATGCATTAATCATAATCAGAAGTTCCATAAGATTATCATTAATTTCACCACAGCCACTCTGGACAATGTACACATCTTCTCCACGAACACTCTCTCCAATCTCCACACTGCAGAAGACAGAACATGTTAAAGTTACATTAGTAACATGGTAAAAACCTATCTCAGCTGTTTACACAAATTGAAATGCAACATTTAGTTGATAATTCTTAAAATATTATTAAATTGTTCCACGACAAATAAAACGCATGCTCACTAAAGCTAGCTCAGGTCCCTGAAAGGGCCATGACTAGTTCTATTGTTAAGACCAATCTTAACTTCTGCTTCAAACGTATGCGTATGGTCCGGCACAGCCTCCGCCAACGTGCACCTCAAAAAATGTAACTACATATCGCAACGACACGTACTGTAGTGCAAGCTCTGTGATGGGTCAGATTGGTAACGGTGATGAGTGTGGGTGGTACTCAGAGCTGCAAGCCCAATAAAGCCAAGTGTATCTGTCTGCGGACTGCAAAACAGGGGTGTAACATGTGGGAGTATAACCTGCAGTAAGTCAGAGAGGCGTAACTTGAAGTTATCGACATCCCATAAAACCATGCGAGATGTCACAACAAGATGTTGGTAGCAAGATGGCAGAAATACTGACCAGAAAACTTTTTCACCAGACGTTTTCATGAGTTTTCTCCAATTTTTCCCACAACCAATTCATTTGATTTATTATTATATTTATTCATAGGGGTGTCAAAATTAATCGTTTCTTCGGTGCACCGCAATGCAAACAATTCTGTATCGTTTCAGTAATACACACACACACACACACACACACACACACACACACAGTGGCCCATTTGACCTGCTGGCGTGACTTTTCTTCTCCTCTTGGCTGTTTTACAGCGTTACTTCTGGATACAGAAACGAGCACGTGTCTGCAGAGTTTTTTCTACCGTGTTTATCATGCATCAGCTGTGATCGCCGCTGGCACCTGCCGCTTATTAGTATCACTCATCTGTAAAAAGAGCCAATCGCAACCGTTTTTGTTGATGGTGTGACCAATCAAAGAGGTGTAAGAGAACTAGACAAGGATCAGAAAGTGAGCTGGATATTTATATTTGTTTATATTATTTGCTAAAGGCTCGTGTTGTTTAAAGGTACAGTTTATATATCTAACTGTTTTTATTAAATGACAAAATAGTAACACAAATAGTATATAAATATAAATTTATTAATTTAATAGAAGAACTGCTACTGTGAAGAAAATATAAAACTGTGTATGAAAAGCACAGTCAATGCACCGTGATCTTTAACAAATATCAAATTGAACCGAATCGATGGCATGATAATCGTAACCGAACCGAACCGTGAAACTAGTGTAGGTTCACAGCTTTAAGGGACGATAACCGGTTTTAATGTTACCGAGGTTTGGAAAAGTCAAGGTATTAAAATGGCAAAAAAATATGTTATACCGTTTCTAAGGTATATATAAAGGGTATTTTAGGGTTCAAATAACAGTCACAACTCGCGGCTGTGATGGTTTGCTTTAGGGTTGGTGTAGCTGTAGATGTTTATAACGATGATAGTTGATATTAGGGTTGTGGTAGGTAAAGACATTAATAACGATGATAGTTGATATTAGGGTTGTGGTAGGTAAAGACATTAATAACTGTGATGGTTGGGTTTAGGGTTGGGGAAGATGTAGATGTTAATAACTTTGATGGCTGGGTTTAGGGTTGGGGAAGATGTAAACGTTAATAACTGTGACGGTAGGGCTGCACGATTAATTGAAAAAAAAAACACGATCTCAATTCGACCCTACACACGATCTTAATTCAGCTTTTCTACGATTCAGCCAATTATATTTTCAAGTTCAGGAGAGAAGAGTAAAGGCAGACGCACAAGTCTTCACTGCAACATGGACACCTTCAAATGGCGTTAAAAGTGTCACATATTGCATTTATAAGGTATAATTCACCCAGAAATGCTATTTCTATCTAAATGTAATGTATTCGCGGCTGCGAAATCACATGAGGTGACCGTGAGCTGTTTGTTTACTACCGAGAAGGCACACGTGCACACCAATCACGCCTACTTAGGTGAACAGAACCTGCATATACTGTGAATAACAAGTAATAAAGTTGTAAATAAGGTTTGTTTGTTGCACATTGTGATCTCTTGAGAGCTGCGCTGAAAGAATGATTTGCATAAGGAAGTGAAAGTGAAGGTGGTATTACACCAAATTCTGTCATGATCGTATTCTGTGAGCCTAGTAGGCGCTGTTCTTACTGTTTGGCTTGAACTCGCTCCAACAGGCACCGGTGCGCACATCATTTAAATAATCATATCGCATTTTACAGTTATGAATATGAATAAATGTTTACTGTGTCAGTATAACTAGCCTATATAATGTTGAATATAATGCAAGAAGGAATCTGATAATGACAAATGTCTCATTTTACCAGTGAAAACAAATTGCCTAATAATGCTGTCAATAACAGATGACAAGCATATGTCTCAAACATAATAATTGCACTTCAGAATTATGAATAGTTATATTTACTGTGAAGTAACAAACAGGACATGTTGAAAGTCTGTTCAAGTCCACCATAATAAAAAACTTTGCATTTTAACCAACAGTAGAACTACACATTGGCCAATTATTATTATTATTGTTTTACCATATGTTTAAGAATAACAATAATAATATCCTACCATTATTAACTTTTCTTTTACTTCTACAGAATCGTGAGAAAATTGTGATCTTGATTTTCAGCAAAAAAATTGTGATTCACATTTTAACCAGAATCGTGCAGCCATACGTGATGGTTGGGTTTAGGAAGATGTAGACGTTAATAACTGTGATGATTGGGTTAAGGGTTGGGGTAGGTGTAGACACTTATAACAAATATGGTTTAGGATTGTGGTAGGTATAGACATTAATAACTGTGATGGTTGGGTTTAGATGTGGAATAGGTGTAGTAGACATTAAAAACTGATGTACAGTGCCATCTTGCCAACAACAGTTTTGACACAAGGGTCTTCATAACTTCATGTTACCCCCTGGTCTTGCAGTGCATAGACAGACACTACTCGATGGAACGAGTGTTTAAAAGTGTTGAGTCCCATGAAGGAGCTCCAGTTAAAACTTTTGTTTTGTGTTTATGTGTTTATGAAGATTGGCCGATTTACAAGACACCAGTTCCCACATCTGAATGAACGAGTTTGAGCTACTAGTAGATTAAGGTAGCATTTAGAAAAAACAAAATACCTGTGAAGAAACTCAAAACAGAGGAACATAAAAACCCACTGCCAGCTAGCAATTCAGAAGTGTCATTGCAGAGCAACACAAACAGCATGCAGAAGTATAAATGCATAGCTAGGCAAAAGGCATGCACCATGGGTCCCGCCAATCACTCGACGCAAAAGTATAAATCAACCTTAAGGCAAAAAGTGGCCAGAAAAAAAGCTGCCAACCTCAACATCCAATCTTTCATCCTGTGCTGAAGATACCTTTTCCACAATAACCTAATCACCCCACAGTGAATCGATGTGATTGCACTTTCACCCACACTCAAGAAAAATAATTGACATGAGTCCCGTATAATAAAAAAATTATTTTGACTTGCATTTTATGAATCATGACCATGAGAAAAAAAAAAAAAAAAAAAAAAAAAAAAATATATATATATATATATATATATATATATATATATATATATATATATATAATATTAAAATGTAATAAACAAAAAAGGGTAGTTCTATAGAAACATTAAAGTAATGTGTTTGACTTTTTTTTTAAGCAAGCTTAAAATCTGTAACCATTGACTTTTATTGTATTTATTTTCCTACTACAGAAGTCAATGGTTCCAGGTTTTCAGTTCCTCCATACTTAAATACTTTTAGTGTTCAACTGAACATAGAAACTCATAAAGCTTTGAAACCACCTGAGTATGAATAAATACTAAATAGTGAGTAAAAATGTCTTGGATGAACTATCCCTTTAAGTGTAGATGTCATTAAAGGCTTACTTTACTCTAGGAACCATGGTAATGTTGATTACAACATTCAGTTACCAGACAATTATCTATATTATTAGTGGGGGAAAGACATAATAAACTTAAGATGCAGATGACTATGCTATGACTGGACAACCGTTCTGCATTGTTAGACACTGCAGCCAGTACATGTTAAAAATTGCTTAGAAAACTTTAGGGTACTTCAAATGACAATCAAAGTAATTCACCCTTATATAATTGAGACTGGTCCTAAATTTCAAGATAATTGCCAAGGATGGATAAAAGCTGAATCACTGACTTGGGGAACAAAAGCCATGTTTGGCACCAGCAACACTTACCGTAATCTAGACTAAAATGCATGATGACACAGGCTAACTTAATCACGAAGGACTCTTTGCATGCACATACTGTGATGTGTGATGCACAAGGGTTTAATTGGCGAACTTGTAAATATACTTGAAAAATACTCAAATTAATCTGTTGTTGGATATAATAATAAACAAAAAATTACTTAATATACTGTACTGTTTTCTACAACTTCACTACAATACACCAAAGTTTACTGTAGTAAAAACTAAAGTATACAACTGTATTTACTACAGTATATATATTTACAGATTATATATTCAGTAAAGTATGATGCAGCATTCATTAACAGAGCCTAAATAACGTAAGATATACAGCATTATACACTAGTGTAGTTCAAAAACTATATAAACTATATATGAATTATTAAATTATGTGGTTGATGGAGTGTAGGCTGCTAGTCTTTTAGGGCAAACTATTTAATTTGTAAATAGTGTGTCTGAAATGCAATCTATACTTGTGGAATAACAAAGACAAGCACATCTTTGTTAAGTTTCATTTAGATTTGAGCAACTACTAATGTGAATTGGTGGACTCTAGACATGGGACGATAACTAGTTTCAAGGTTTAAGGCAGTTTGGAAAAGTCACAGTTTTAAAACCGCCAGAGCTTCTGTTATACCGTTCATGAGGTATATTTAAGGTTTTTTTGTTGTTGTTGTTTGTTTACATGCTTTTCACAACTATTTTGTTTAGTTTTTTAGGGCAACAGTCTCTTCAATAGAAAAGGAACCTCTACGTTAAAAGCTACAGGTCAAAAATATTTTAAATATTTCTTAAAAACAAATTCTTTTATTCATGGTGGGGGGGGGTGTTGTTTTTTAACCAGACATTTAAAAAGAACTTATTTTGGTAAACACAGTAATAATAACAAGACTGTAATACCGTGAAATTGTGATATTTATCTTCTAAGGTTATCATACCGTCTGAATTTTATCACGACCTTTGCCTAAGGCAGGGGTTCCCAAACTTTTCAGGCGACGACCCCCAATATAACAATGCCAACCACTCGCGAACCCCAATATCCTCTGAGGTGGTTATAAATACACACATACCAATAGACCCAAGTCTATTCTTCATTTAATTTTTTTTATGTGAGTGCTGTAAATGGGCCAGAAAGTTTAACCTGGTGTTATAAAATCAATCTGCTGCAGCTGACACTATTGCTGTGTCTTTAATACAATGTAATTACCCCAGGGATCGCAATCCAATAGAACTAGTAACTATAAGCTACTATAGTAGCTATGCAGTATATATAACTATAAATGACTATTTTCCTCTTCAGTAGGTTATGGATAAAATATGATAATTCTTATGGTTTAATAAAAATCAATAGATTTTTTGGAAATCACCAGGTGACCCTCCTTCATTGTCCTGCGACCCCTCGGGGGGTCCCGACCCCCACTTTGAGAACCACTGGCCTAAAGGACTCACATCACCTATTCATAGCAGTCAGAGAGTTGAATCTCAGACAAAGGTTCAGATAGTATTGCTCAACAGAGACGACATATCTCTGATCTTCTGATCAACACCATATACAATCCATCCCAATAAAACATAAGTACTGTTTAATAACTGTTTCATGTTTTTTTTTTTTCTTTTACTATTTATCGTTATTATAGACGATCATCGTCATTGTCAGAAAAGTAATGTTGAATGTATACAGCTTTATTTGGCTGGTCACGCTTTTTTTTAAATAAATATGCCACTAGAATGAACTAGTTTGAATTTATTGTTGGGGGCAGAAAAAAATTTGTCAGGGCAAGTAAAAATCACTTAAAATCTTTACCGAGTCCTGCCTAAATCTCAGTCTCCTATCCTGTCTGCCTGTCTCCTACTCATGTTTATCAAAGTTAACTTTATAAATATATAGATAAATATATAAATATATTGGATAATAGAGTTTAATAACATTGCAGAATTCCTAGATAACTGGGTATGTTGAATATAATATTATACAATAATGTAATTGTTGTTTTGCTGACTGTGTGGCCCTGTTGTTGCTTGAGGGGGTTTGCTAAAGTATGTTACATTAATTGCGAATATTAAAAAAACTAACGTTAGACAAAATCTTGATCCAACTCAATCAAATAATTTTGGGCCGTTTTGTGAGGTTTTTGGGCTAGAATCCATCGACTCTCTCTGCTGATGGACCACGCTTGTCCCTCCACCGCCAGCGTAAAGATCTCTGTAAAACGTTACCTTGTACAATTCGGACTCGAGAGAGGCTTGTTATGAAGAAAATTCGCCAATTACTGAACTACAACTCCCACTAGCACGCGAGCAACAAAACGTAAATGTAACATGAATCCAGAAATCACTCACCACGTCTCTTGGTTGCTAAACTTTTTCGTAACCACTTTTCCTAACTCCAGTCCTAGACGGTCCGCAATTTTTTGAGACAGATCCTGGTGGGAGCTACCGCTGAAAATCTTGATGTTAGGCATGTTCTTTTTCTTTTTCCTCTTTTGTTTTCACCAGACCCGAGTGCACAAGCAAAATGGAATGCCTGCTTGCAAACACGCACACAAAACGGAGTATCGTTGGCGTATTGATCAGATATTTGATATCTGATGTTGATGTTACTAATATACTGTCATAGTTGATGCTCGACTTTACGCGCGTGACATCATCTGTCGACTTCTTCTTTGATGTTTTACGCCGTTTTGCAAACCAGCTATGGAAGCATATACTGCCACCTACAATGATGGAGTGTGAAGTAAATGGATAATCATGGAGTCATCATTTACTACACCCTTTACTTGTTTCAGACATAAATGAATTTGTTTCTTCTGTTATACACAATAATATATTCTGAAGACTGGAAAGCTGTTACATGTTCTGTATTTTTTTCCCCTAAGTCAATAGTTACAAGTTTTCATTCACTCACTCTCCTTCGGCTTAGTCCCTGATTTAGGGTTTGCTACAGCAGAATGAACCACCCTGGAATATGTTTTATGTGGCATATGCCCTTCCACTCGCAACCCAGCAGAAACACACATATACATCTCTAATTCACACACACATTCATTCACTGGGGCCAGATTGTTTACCCAATTCACCTATACTGCATCAGGCCTGTAGCCAACCTGGTGAAAGGGTGGTTCTTTGTTTTCTTTTTTTGCAGTTATCCGCCTCATTTTATATTTAATTATTATGTTAAATAATGCATTTTAGTGGTATTTTAAGCACGATTTTTAGCTGAATCAGCTTGCCAGATGGCTTTCATAATCACACCTTTTCATTTCATTTCATTTTCACATATTTTATATATCCAAGATTTAGAATAAATGTTACTTGTAAAATGTTTTCTCTATTTAAAAATAGCCAAAAGTAGCGAAAGATGACTTTACTTGCTGTTGGATGTTGGACTCATGAAAAATAATTGTTTGCATTGCAAACTGAAGTCACACTGAACCAATAACAACCAACAGAGAATTGTGCTTGGTCTTAAAGCCTTTTTTGATGGATTATTTTCCCTATTTATGATGACATAGCCGTCAAAATAAGACAAATGAGCTCATGTATGAGAAAATCCACATAACCATGAGAACATATAAACTCCACACAGAAATGCGAACTAGAATCTTCTTGCTGTGAGGCAACAGTGCTAAAGACTGAGCCACCATGCTGACCCAGGAAAAACACTCCTAAAAGTTTAAAATCACTTGTGGGTTTAGGTTAAAGTTTATTTAAAAACAATGAGTACATTTTCATTTTTGTGTGAACTATCCTTTTAGTGGAAAGTTAAACATAACCCAAACAAAATAGCTTAATACAATAGCCTCTTCAAATTTTGTGAGTTAACCCTGTGTTTTATTAAATATTGCGTGACATATGTCAATTGATGTATCTTTATTTAACAATTTCTTTCTATTTGATTGTTTCTGCAAGTTGTATTCTCTCATGATCACATTCTATTATGTGTTCTGTTTTAGAATGATCAATGTTTTCCAATATAGGCTAATGATTGGTTAAGTGTGTCCAATTCTAAGACAAGACAGCCTATGTTGTTTTCTTATATTTTTAATTCCTGACAGTTCTCCTTTAATTTCCAACTGTTTTTGGAAGGTGTCTTTCTTTACTCTCACCATCCCATTTCTTTTTTATGTCTGATTTAGGCTATCCATTGGAGGAATTAACTCTAAATAGGTATTTTTAACTATTGTTGTTTGCATTCTGTTGTAAATTTTTTTATAAAAAGACTTGTTTGTAGATAGCACTCTTTAATATTGAAAAGTAATTGGAACACTTCAGATTTATTGATCTTGTCTGCACAGAAGAGTCTTAAATATTGAAAAGTAATGGGAACACTTCAGATATATTGATCTTGTTCGCACAGAAGAGTCAAAAATATTCTAATGACTTTGCATTGTAAACACTGTTAAATAACTTGATGCTTATTCCTGCAGCAGCAGTCTTGATGCTGCAGGAATGGCGATATTATATATATATATATATATATATATATATATATATATATATATATATATATATATATATATATATATATATATATAATCAAATCCTTTTTAAGCATGTCTTCTTTAAAATTACACAAATAGTATGTTAACTTAAGCCTGTGGTTGGCAGCCTACTTGAAGTTGACTAGCTTGAACAAAATAACAAGTGGAGGAGCGAGGTGATTCCACAGGCTCTGATGGGGAGATATATGGCAATGGTTGATACATTTTTCAGTCATTAAATTCTACCAGTAATAGGGTTTCTCAAGTATGAGAAAATTAATAAAGGGATGCAAAAGAGAATGTCGACCTTCTCTAAACACCCCTTTGACCACATAGAAAAGTGTGCTTCCATCAAAACAATTTGCCATAATTTTAACAAGCTGCACTGTAAACTGAAGTTATAAGTGCATGTATTTTGAAAGAAAGAAAGAAAGAAAGAAAGAAAGAAATATTATTTAACCAGTAGAGCAAAATAGGTCCAAGCTATCTAAAATTTTGATTAGTCAATATTGCAGAAAGAAATGAGAAAAAGCTTTAACTTATGTATTCAAAGTCAGAGTTTCTCACTTATGCAAAGTGAAGCAAGCTGTATCAGTTTGATTTAGTTGCAATAGGGTTAGATTAATTACCTCACAATATTGGTAGGCTTTGGTGCATTTGTCATATGGTTTAATTAAGATTAATTAAACACGAGGAATGCATTTGTAACTGTATTTACACGTAAGTTTGTTAATTTGATAATACAGATAAGTAGATGATACAGATAATAAAATCAGGATTATAGAAACAGAGTTCAACCGTTAGATGTCAGTGTTTCGTTTTATATTATGATGTTGGAAATCGATTTCACTTTGATGTAACCACACATTCTGATAGTAATTTACGAAATTATTTATTGTTATTTATTGCACATTAGTTAATAACAAAGCTCGGGTTCATCTAGCTGGTAGCCTAACAATAATGAAAATAGAAAGACAAACGATATAAAATACGTGCCAGAGCCTACAGGTTTATAATAGCCATACACTGTTTTTTAATAAGTGAAAAAGGGAAAAGTTTGGAAATTTAGTCACTTTAAAAAGACTATTATGGTGACGTAAACGCGGAGGCAGGGTTAGCTTTAAAGACATCAAAACGAAGGGGCGTGGCGAGCGCGCGGGAATATTATGGTCCAGTGCACATCGCAGAGTGCAAGAATGAGAGAGTGGAGAGGGTACCGCTATACTTAGCCTGCGAGAAATGGATCACGGGACTTTATTTTTGATTTGTTTTTAATTTTTTTACGTCTGCTGTGTTGAATTGCGTTTTACTGTGTTTTCAAAACGAAATTTTGAGGTAATATTTGATAATACCGCGTACAGTCAGACCTTTGGATGATATGTTTTACCTGCGGTAGGTGTCTGTGAATTGGACGCGAGGGCATTCAGTTTTGGACATGAACAAATGAAATGGACATAATCTGAAACTTGAAGAATCAACGTGCTTGTCAGCATTTGACATTGGTGAGCTTTTCTGAGCCATGCAGGCTGGAATTTACAATCATTATGCATAAACTGTTTAACAGCTGTTGTGTACTGGTCACATGTTGCTAGTTCACTTATTTTAAACTTTATATACAGTTTTCAGTTCTGGACTGACCATTTGAAATCCTTCACCACAGGTTTTCTTTGGATTCTAAACTATGGATTTTTCTGAAAATGCCAGTGGCATTCCTGCAGAGGAACTAGCCTTTCCAGAAATTATTGAACTTAACGTGGGGGGTCAGGTGTATATAACCCGCTACTTAACTTTAACAAGTGTGCCAGATTCACTACTGTGGAAGATGTTTAGCCAAAAGAGCAGCAAGGACTTGGCTCGTGACACCAAGGGTCGTTTTTTCATTGACAGAGATGGCTTCCTGTTTCGTTACATTCTGGACTACATGCGAGACCAGCAGCTTGTTCTTCCAGAACATTTCCCAGAGCAAGGGCGGCTGCAGCGAGAGGCAGAATTCTTCAACCTCCCTGAACTTGTTCAATTGTTGGCACCAAAGATCAGTAAGCAGAACACTTTGGGTGATGATGGCTGTCAGACAGACCAAGATGAGTCCTCGCCTGGTGCTAACATTACCTGCAATCTGTCCTCTTTGGGTGCTTATTCCAGCCTGGGAGCAGCCACAGCTGACAGCCAGCGCTCCGGATTCATCACAATTGGCTGCAGGGGCTCCTATACTCTTGGTCGTGATTGTCAAACAGATGCTAAGTTTCGAAGAGTGGCTCGCATTATGGTGTGCGGGAAGACTTCCCTTGCCAAAGAGGTTTTTGGGGAAACGTTGAATGAGAGTCACGACCCTGATCGCCAACCAGATCGCTACACATCACGATATTACCTGAAGTTTACTTCCTTGGAGCAGGCATTTGACAGGCTAGCTGATGCCGGATTCCACATGGTAGCCTGCAACTCCACAGGCACTTGTGCCTTTGCCCATGTACAGACAGATGACAAAATCTGGACCAGCTACAATGAATATGTGTTCTACCGTGAGTGATCATACACCTGTGTTCCTGAATCTTCTCCCTGCCTCCCAGACCAGTCATAACCTATGAATATAGAAGCTTCTAGATCACAATCTTCACCCCTTCACCAGACTTTCCCATTAAAGAGCCCTTCTCCTCTACTGTGCTCAAGTGACCTTTCTTTCCATCCAAAATAGAATACCTTTTCCTTTCAGGTTTATGAATTTAGTAGCTAATAATTGTGCAGGGTGATTTAATGCCACCTGAGGTGGGACGTATATGAGGTGGGGCCTGAGTACTGGGGACCTATATGTAAAAGGGGATATGATCTGAGCTGTTATGTCATGCTCAAAACTGTTTTTTTAGGCCTACCTGAGCGTCCAGTGCAGTTTTACATCTTGTTAAGATCTCACCATTACTGTAAATAGTAATAACTTTTCCTATACATTATTTGTTTTGCTCTGTATTTAAATGGATTATTGAGATGCATTGTGTTTTATTTAAAACTATTTTGATCATGAAGAGGACAATCATAATCAATAAGATATTTAAATTTTATTTAAACATTTTAATATGGTTTTATACAGTGACTAATTGCTCTATTCACATTCATTGCAACCGCAGGACACAATCGCCACAACCTGTTACAAATCCACAAAACGTCCTAGTTTATGAGATGTCATTTGATATTACAAAAATCAATCAGTAATTTCTGTTAGGATTAAATATTAAACGTAATCCTTCATATTCATTTCCTGATAGTCTTTTAAAGGTTCTGCTTTAGCTGTGTTTTAAGTGAAATGCTAGCAGATAGGTGTTTTTATTAAAACACGAATAGAACAAATTCATTAATTATCTATTTTTGTCCTAATTGTCAAACATACAAATGTATTATATAGTAGTGTGTGTGTGTGTATGAGAGAGAGATCGAAGATTAGCTAAACAGGCAAACATATACAAACATCTTTTCCACATGTATGTCCATTCAGATTTATGAAGGGTCTAGATTTGCACTGATTTGAATAATAAAAACATTGCATCTGATTATTATGAAATATTGGCCACATCATTCAGTTATCATGTTTCTTCTCTGTGTTGCTTTCATGTTGCTGTTCCATTCTGTCTGTGGTTATTTCAAAGCACAAACAGGCAAGGCCAGAAAGAAAACCAGGACAAACCTATAACCAGCTTAGTCAAAGCAGATTACTCAACCAGCCTTTGTGTTCCTATGACCAATTTATCTAATTAAGATTGTGCTGGCACGCTGAGCAGCTTACATTTTACTCAAGGAGGTAGGCAATAGAGTTATTAAAATACCTGTGCAGCTCAATAAATATATACATTTCAAAAATGTAAGTGACCTGATATCATTGACAGAGCCAAAATGTCAAGTGTCCACACTCTGTAGCCTTACTTCAGTATACAGTGGGGGGAAAAAGTATTCAACTCGTCATGTTTTTTTTTTCCTGTGAATAATATTCCCAAAGGAGCTGTTGACATGGAATTGAATCAGTTTTTGTTAAAAGGTCAAACAATACAAACATCAAACTATAACAAAACTATTTTTTAAATGTTATTTTTAATAACAATGTAAAATTATGATGGTTCTGTGGGTTTTGTCTATCCAAACTGATCTTAATTTTGTATGTTCAATTGGATTCAAGTCAGGTGATTGGCTGGGCCATTCTACAGAGTTTCATTGGCTGTGTTCTGAATCATGTCTTGTTGAAATGTCCACTCTGGTTTCATCCTAATCATCCTGGTAATGTAGATGTTGGACTGTTAATTTATTATAATATTCATTTAATATTCATCTACAATGACAAAGGGCAGAGGGTTGCTAAATAACTACTGAGAGATTTCAGCTACTGTCTTGGCTTTCACTGCCTCTTTACATCTCTCTTTCTTCATGTCTTCAATGCTTTTTGTGTCATTTCATTTTATTACACAGAACTTAATTTAACTAATTCAATTTTCTTTGCATATATGGATTTCTTTGGTTGTTATTAACATCGGGTGAAAATTTCACACCTAAGTCAACAGTCAACAGCACCTTTATAAACTAAGAAAAATTATGACTTTTTGAATACTTATTTCCCCCATATGGGCAATGTTTTTAACTAAACCCTGCTCCAAAAGTTTATAGATAAAGTAATGAACTCCATTCAATTTGTAACTTTTAGTTTAGTAGCTTAGTTTAGTAACAATTTGTATTATTTTGTCATTAAATTTTATTAATTTATACTCATTTGTACATTTTAGTAGGATCTGCTAATTTCTCAATGAGGTGAAGGTTTAGGGTAGTGGTTTGGTGACATACCTACTTTTTTTAAATGAACAAAATAAGTATGTATTCATACAAATTATCCACTTTTTTGGAGAAAACAATGAAAAGCAAAACACTTAATGTGGCTAATGCATTAAGTCAGACTGTTTATGTAATGATGTTTATTGAATAAGGCAAACATGTAAAGCCAGAATAAATTTGCTGTGTAAGAACGACATGTTAAGTATTTTCGCAATGGCTTAGTTTTCTGTAATGAATATTTTGGCTTAGTCCCTTATTTATCACGGGTCGCCACAGCGGAATAAACCACAAAATATGTTTTGCGCAGCGGATGCCCTTACAGCCACAACCCAGTATTGGAAAACACCCATACACTCTAGCATCTCACACACACACACACTCATACACTACTGCCAAATTTAGTTTACCCAATTCACTTATACTGCATGTCTTTGGACTGTGGGGGAAACCAGAACATCTGTAGTAAACATTCAAATTCCACACAAAATTGCCTACTGGCCCAGCCAAAACTCGAACCAGCGACATTCTTACTGTGAGGCGACAGTGCTAACCACTGAGCCATTGTGACAATTGACATCGTGAATCATCTCTGACATGACAATGAGTTCACTGTACTCAAATGGTCTCCACAGTCACCAGACCCTCAATCCAATAGAGCACCTTTAAGAACGTGATTTTCGCATCATGGATGTGCAGCGACAAATTTGCAGCAACTGCGCGATGTTATCATATCAGTATGGATTAAAATATCTGAGGAATATTTTCAGTAACTTGTTGAATCTATGCCACGAAGGATTAAGGCAGTTCTGAAGGCAAAATAGGGTCCAAGCAACCGGCTACTAGTAAGGTGTACCTGATAAAATGGCCAGTGAGTGTATATTATAGCTTAAAACAGAGAGATGCTATTGTCAGTGTATGGTCAACACACATAGGGGCACTTTCTTTCATTTAAAGGGGCAATTTTTCTCAGAGAGAAAAAAGGGCAGGTGCTCAACCACCCAAAGCCCCCCTCCCTCTGCACGTGCCTGTATATATGCACTCACCGGCCACTTTATTTGGTTCACTTTCTAGTACTGGGTTGAACCCCATTTTGCCTTCAGAACTGCCTTAATCCTTCATGACATAGACTCAACAAGGTACTGGAAATATTCCTCAGAGGTTTTAATCCATACTGACATCATAACAACACACAGTTGCTGCAGATTTGTGGGCTGCACATCCATGAAAATATCCCCCACACACCACCACCAACACCAGCCTGAACTGTTGATCCAGTGCAGGATGGGCCCATGCTTTCATATTATTGAAGCCTAATTCTGACCCTACCATTGATGTCACAGCAGAAATTAAGACGCATCAGATCATGTTTTTCCAATCTTCTATTGTCCAATTTTGGTGACCCTGTGTGAATTGTAGCCTTAGTTTCCTGTTCTTAGCTAACAGGAGTGGCACCCGGTGAGGTCTTTTGCTGCTGTAGCCCATCTGCCTTTAGGTTTGACGTTTTGTACGTTCAGAGATGCTCTTCTGCATAGTAACGAGTGGTTATTTGAGATACTGTTGCCTTCTTCTGTTGTTAGCTTGAACCAGTCTGACCATTCTCCTCTGACCTTTGGATTTAACAAGGCACTTGCACCCATAGAAATACTATTTTCTCTTTTTCAGACTACTCTCTGTAAACCTTAGAGATGGTTGTGCGTGAAAATCCCAGGATCATCAGTTTTTGAAATAGTCAGAAAAAAAATCCCAGGAGAATGCATATACTGTACAAATAATAGTAGCTTTTTCATGGATGTAGATAGCAAGAAAATAAAGGCAAACAACACACAAATGTCCTTGTAACACTAGGGTGCTAGACAACAGGGTTGAGAAGCCACATACAGTTTTATTAAGTAGTCAGACAGGCAATGGTCAGACACAAGAGCAAATGGGTACATACAAGACAATTCGGAAGCATTGTCAGGTCACAGGCAAAAGGTCGATGCAGGTGGCAGACAGCATAAACAAAAGAACAAGGCAAGGGTCAAACACAGAGAGACGAAACAGGGAACCGCTTCATTTGTAGTTCATATTGTGGCAGATTTGTAGTCATGGTAATTCTTGATAATGATAATGCATGTTTTCTGCAGTGTATAGTTAATGAAGGAGAAAGATGTCTGCTTAAAAATGACAGTACAGCATATGAGACACAAATATTTAATAATACTCCAGTCTATACAGACTGGTCAAAAACTCCCCTCTTAGATTATACAGAAGCAGTGGGATATATATGAAGAGTGTATTTGCAAAAACAGATAACTCAATTTTAGTCATTTTGAGATACAGTATCATGTTTTTATGTTGTGCATTAAAGAGTACAATTGCAAAAAAAAAAAAAAAAATCTGTGAACAACTTATTAAAAGTAACTCTTCATATACCACCCTTTTAAAACATAAGACTTTTAAGAGGTTGAGTAATCATTTTACAGAATTTATTGCACTTTTATTGGCCACGCAATGGGTGGAAACACAATCAACAGATATTGTACTTTCTTCCAACATTAAATGGTTTAAACTGTAGATCATCTTCAAGACATGACTTTGTGTGTGAAAATTGTACAGAATTACACTATAATCAAACACAGTAGGAGTACAGCAGGTGTGTAAAAAAGCTGTTATCAAACATTGTTTACTTCACTGAGAAAGGTTGATCTAAAAGAACTATTGATGGAAGGTTTGCGAATAAATTTTACACTTAAAATTGAGGTATTTGGTATTTTATTTTAACATTTAAGTATATTTTTTTGTATTTTTGCTCTAGATACACTATTTTGTTAAATAATAAGCATAGTTTTATAATCATCGGCTAAAAACGGTCTGATGTTGTTCACCTCAAATCAGTTCACAAAAACTCCAGCAGACATATTGTTACACTATTCCACTGATCTTGTAGGCTAGAAGAGGCTTATTCATAGCTGGACTAGTTTTGTAGATCATCACCTTAGAATTATAAGGTTCTATCTGCGTTCTGAATGATTTTGAGCTTCAAAATTTTTGCATTTCATATCAAGCAGTATGTGTGTAACATTTGTTTTTTTTTTTAATAAAAAAGTCTTAAAATGTAAACAACTTAAAGACATTCCATAATGTAAAAATGCTGTCATTTAATAAGAATATGTCAATAACTCATTTTTGACAAAAATGTTAGATAGAACCATATAATTCTAAGGTGACGAGATTATGCAGTCGCTTACTGGGTAATGTCTTCTTTTGAGTCACATATTGATTAGTTTCTGGAAGTGCATAGTCAAAATCAGGGGTGATTTTGCTACTGTACTGGGGTGCATTTCTGAAAACCATGGTTAGCCAACTAAGGTCACAAGTTGTGTCAATAAAAACTTAGTTTGTTGATTTGTCTTTCCCAAATCCACTGTTCCAACGAACATTCGCAAACTGTGTCGCAAATTTGTATGCTTGGAACCACACATCTGGAGCTGTAGTTAGAAACATAGTTTCTGACTGTGTTCTATTCCCAGTTATCCCCCCTATGCCCTATTTGTTTAGAACGTTCTAACATTTAAACTTGGAATTATTTAATAAAAAAGCATGAAAGTCATTACTCTTAGGTGTAATTTGCTATTAAAGTATTTTACACTTCAGTTTTAGCGATCTTCATGTTTACAATTGTGCTCCCTTCGCAGTGCACTTCGAAAACATTGATGTCATTTTGAACACAGCCGTGGCTCATGATGAAAGCTGTTGGTGACCTATTATTTAAAAGCGGAGTTTATGTTATGTCTCCAAAGCTTGTAAAAATAAAAGACACAGCATAAGTTAATGCTTTTATTTCTATAGGTTATTTATTAAGTATGTGTACCGTATATGACATGGGCCCCTACTTAATAATAATAATAATCATCATCTTCATCATTATTATTAAAGTAGGATTTTTTTCATTTCCTAAAAAATGATAAATATTAATTTTAAAATCTTCCTTACATTTCCTTAAATTTATATAGCGCTTTTCTGGGCACTCAAAGCGGTTTACACAATGGGGGGGAATCTCCTCATCCACCACCAGTGTGTAGCATCCACCTGGATGACGCGACGGCAGCCATTTTGCGCCAGACCGCACACCACACACCAGCTGATTGGTGGAGAGGAGACAGTGATGAAGCCAATTGAATATGGGGATGGTTAGGAGGCCATGATGGACAGAGGCCAGTGGGCAAATTTCTACTCTTTTCGAAGGACATCCTGGGATTTGTAACGACCACAGAGAGTCAGGACCCTAAATAGCCTCAAGAAATAGCCTGTGAGTAATATTATGTTTTAGAATAGAATATTGAATATTCTCAATACTATTTGTAAAGGAAATACAGGCCTTTATGTGCCATTTACATATATTTCAATTAATATGAAAAGCGAGTGCTTGTTTTTTTACCAAAACTAATATTGCATTTTTTCTTAATGCGCATGCATGTAATACAATATACTATAATAGTTATGTCGTTGTGTGGAAAATGCACCCCTGAATAATTTAGCTCATACCCTAATTAAACATACCTGGATCAGTTAATCAGTGTCTTACTAGACCTGTTATAAACTCCCAGACAGATTTGTTGAAGCAAGTAGCGGCTGAATTCTGCAAGACATTGACCCTCTAGGACTGAGTTTGATCATAATTATAATGCAAAAAACAGTTGTAGTACTTTTTCCACCTCTGCCACCTCAAGGCTTGAGTCCTTAATCTGCCCTCAAATAGTCAATAATCTTTAGAATCTCAAGAGCCTAACCCAAGGAGATTTACAAGGATGGGTGCTTCTGACTGATATGCTGTTTAATAACTGCATAAATGCTTTGTGGGGTTTGAGCTAGACTACAGTGTTTTTCTTTCATCATTCTATATACTGTAGATCGATCCATTACTTTTGTTTACATTCACATGTATCTTGAATGTACAGGACAGTACAGACAGCTGTCATTGAAAAGTAAGACTCTGAGAAAGATGTAAAGATACATATTAAAATGTTGAAAGTGGGATACATTGGACTGATCATCCAAAAAGGTTTCACTTCCTAGATAGCAAAGAATTCTGGCCCAGATTTGGTATAAATCTGGCACAGCTGGCATTCATCCAGCAAATCAAGCATATGTGGGCCAAACATGGCCCTGGTTTGACAGAGGTGGCACGGTCTTTAAGGCGGCACACAATACTTGGGCCAGAAGTAAAATGTAGTATTTGTCAAAGATGTTAATAATTGATATGTTGGCCATTTAAGTTTGGCTTATCTTGACCCACTTTTAAATGTATTAAAAAAAAGGAAAAAATTCTATTAATCAGTTCGCTTCAAGAAAAAGCTCACTTATAGTTAGCCTAAAGCGCAATGATTCATGGCTTTATCAATTTCATTGCAGTCATGACACCAATATATCTGGCCCAGTTTAGGCTCAGTTATAGGTTATTAACTTGGCTGAGACTTGACCCAGATATAGTCCATATTTGGCCCTTGTCTGGAAACCCGACTTGGTCTAGTCATGTACCGTAATTCACTTCGGCATGTGGGCCATTCAAAAGCTTACTGTAAGAGCCAGAGCTGGGCCAGAGATATTTTGCTATGTGGGTTTCTGATATAAAAAAACACATGTTGATTTCTAATACAAAATCCATCCCTCCACTTCTTTCTTTACTCAATATATCCATTGGAAACATGATTTCCTTCATGTTTGCTGACATGGATTTCAAGAAAGTGTGAAAAAGTGAAAAATTTAGAAACAAATCCTGCCTTTCCATGGGGCAAAAAAAAAAAAAATCTTGTTGCCACTACTTTTATGACCGTAATGGACTTTATTGTGATGCATATTCACAGATTGACACAGAGCAGTGAGATTTATAACAAATCCTAAAACTCATGCTCATTGTTTGTATTTATATATCTATCCTGGTATTGCTACTTCAGACCTACATCTACAGTATAGTAACAAATTGGAGATTTCAATCCTATTGTCTTTTCCACTCTACACAACAACTCTAACATTGAACCATGGGAAAAAAAGGCTGGTTTTATTCAGATGTTTTACAAAGGCATTCAATTATTTGAAAAAAAAAAAAAAAAACATCTAGATAGTTGTTTTGTCTGATTTAATTGATCAAGACTGGTACCCACATAGCAAACTATCTCTTGCCTTGCTCTGGCTTACACAATCAGCTTTTGAATGGCCCACATGCTGCAGTGAATTACGCTACATGACTGGACCAAGTCTGGCTTCCAGACAAGGGCCAAATATGGACCATATCTGGGCCAAGTCTCAGCCAAGTTAATAACCCATAACTGAGCCTAAACTGGGCCAGATATATTGGTGTGTCACGATTGCAATAAAAATTGATAAACCCATAAATCATTGCGCTTTAGGCTAACTATGGGTGAGCTTTTTCTCGAAGCGAACTGATTAATAGAATTTTTTTCTTTATTTGAACATTTAAAAGTGGGTCAAGATAAGCCAAACTTACATGGCCAACATATCAATTATTAACATCCGGGCCAAATACTACATTTCACTTCTGGCCCAAGTATTGTGTGCCGTCTTAAAGATGATGCTACATCTGCCCAACCAGGGCTATGTTTGGCCCACTTGCTGTATGCCAGTGTTGGATGAATGCCTGCTGTGCCAGATTTATGCCAAATCTGGGCCAGAATTCTTTGCTACCAGGGTATGTAAAGCACATTAACGGCCTGTTTCCACTGTCAAAAGGTACCAAAAATCTTACTGTACCAATTTTTGGGTGCCCTTTCCAAGCACAACAAAAGTGTACCAAAAGGTGGAGCGAGACGCGCAGCTGCACGTTATTGGTTTGCAGAGATATGTCACTAGCTTGTACACAAACCTGGAGAATAAAAACAAAGGAAGCGCCATTTTTAAATTCACAGCCAAGACATTACACAGTAATAATATATACATATAATAACGAGCCATGGTTGACCTGAGCTCAAAAAAACCTTATCGTCATCTTTATGTACAGCCACAAAACCAAGAAGAAGAACCTTGTTGTTTTCAAGGCCAGCGAGAGTGGTTTCACTTTCTCCATTGCTCGTGTCTATATTTGAAATAACGAAATTTTTTAGCTGATGACATTAGCATGTGCGAGATTGTTGAAGTGCTTCTGACATCTGATCCTTTCAGAAACAGACAAGCTCCAGAGTGAAGTGGGAAAAATCAAAAGAGAAGCCCGAAAAAACAAAGGAGCAAATGATTCTTTCAGCAATCTAAAACATCAACAAACTGCCATGTTTAACTATTATCATTACTTTTTGGACTATTATGAACTCAGAATGATGAAATTACATTCTAATAAGAGGTTACATGTGCTGGTGAAGATTAAAGATGACATGTAACGAGAGGTTTGGAACTTTAATATGACAGCTGGCGTTCATTGAAAAGTAAGAATGATTAATAAAATCATTTGAAACAATCCTTTAAAAGTGTTGTATCTTTAGTTTTGCGCACAGGCATGCTCTGCACTTACACTACAAGTGTACTATGTCAAAGTCCAACCAAATTGCACTCTGGCACACCTCTTGCAACCGGGCCAGGGCTGGCCAACTGAACCAGACCCAATGCAATTCAGAGCACACACACTTGTCAAACAAAATGGAAAATGCCGGTCAAACATATCCAGTCACGGTTCAGATAACTTAGGCCGTACTCACACTATGTACAGTTGCCTCGAACTGGGACAAAGCACGCTTGTCCCTCCTCCCGTCTCCCCCGACGGCCCGCACTCATATTACATTCAGGCCTGGGCACACTTACATCATTGATGCTGCGCTGTTCAGTAAGCGCTCTCACTCAGCACAGTGGAGATTTCTTTAGTTTTATCGTTCAAGTCGTTTGATATGCAGTGACACGCAGTCAAATATTTAGCCGGACAGATCAGCCACTTTTTACTCTCATAAACAACCATAGAGGTCTCGTGCTGCAGGAAGTAGGAGGTTTGCTGAAGGTGCGCAGCTGTCATGCAGTGAGAGGTTTGCGTCTTTAATAAACTGTGACAGTTTGCGTTCACTGAACATTAAAAATGATTAATTAATCCATATGAAACGGTCCCTTAAAAGTCACGTCTCGCTTTCGGTTTCGGGTATAGGCTTTACACTCACACACAAGCATACAAGTGAACTGTGCTCCGGGAAAACTATCCGGAAAATGGGCCTGGGCACGGTTTGGATAGCATAGTGTGAGTAGGCCCTTAGTGTGAGTACACCCTCAGATAGGGCTTGTTATCCTTACATAGTTTGTTAGAGGGCACAGCTCTTCTCTGTATGTTTAATGTCCTCAGTGTGCAGGATTGTTTGACAGCAACAATGGAGCTGGTGCTACATTGGAGCTATGTGGCTAGTTGACGCTGAACAAGGAGCACGGAGAGCACAATATTTTGCTGTTAAGGGTCAGTGGGAAAGAGATAACAACTCTGATTGTCTGCAGAGGAAATCCTGGATCTACAGTAGTTGCTCAGAGATCTGTTTAGATCCAGAATCCAGAATCTCACCTCAAGCTTAAATGAACTGTAACTTTGGTATGAGCTGTAGTACACAAACAACATTCTCACATATGGTCTTTTCCTCAAGCTGGAACAGATAATTGCATCATTGTTGGAAAAGTTGCTGTGATGAGCAAACTTTAATGGGTTGAGTGATGCGGTTTGTACAGTGCAAATGTTTTCTCGGATGAGCTTCTCAAAACACTTGCTAATGATGGGGGTTACCAATTGATTTAATCATTCACCAAAAATTCTAGCAGATTACTTTAAGTATTTTGCATGAGCTCAGTAGGTTAACACGTTTGGGAAAACTCTGTTGAACGGTCTGTGCTTGTTTTAAGAACAAGACCATTGATCTCTTTGGATTTTTCTTTTTCAATTTTTGGTGCATATATCAGAGAGGTTGGATTACATAAGCCAGAGAGACAGACTGAACTAGTCTCTACACAATCATCTATGGGTGCTTTCTCCATGGGGGAGGGGCTACTGGATTTGAGCATAAAAGTATTAGTCCTGCAGAGAGGCAGTGTTAATAGCAGAGTGATGTTTATCCTCAAAGTCAGCGCTGTTATTAAATCCCTGCCACATGTCTCCAGCATTAGAGGTAGTAAACTGAACATCTATTTTACTCCACATTTAATGTTTATCTATGTAGGTGGTTTTACATGATTAACCCTCTATGACATGAATTTTTGTTTTAGGAGGAAAAAATATTTCATTCCAATTTATGTGTGCTTGGTGGTTCCTTATAACTATAAAATGTGCTCCTCCCTAATACTCCCACCAGATTTTGGTTTGTTGCCTCAGGGCAATAACATGCAGTAAGGCCACTAAAACACCAATGTTTTCTCTAGATTATTATATGTGAAATGAGGTACAAACAATCCAAAAATACATTAGAAAAAGTTTTATTTTAACATAAACAATATCAACAAGTAATATTTCGTCAAACACCAGCCATTAATGGTGTATTGTCTGTTCCTGTGGGGTACCGATTGAATGTACTTATTTACCAATGTTTATTTTTCACAGTGGAACCTTAGAAAGCAGTTGTCGGTAGGCGTGAAGCAAAGGTGGCACATTTTTGTCACTTGGGTTTAGGTCAGGGGTGCTTAAACTTGGTCCTGGTGGGCCGATGTCCTGCAGAATATAGCTCTAATCTCAATTACATACCTGAACCAGCTGCTCAAGCTCTAACTAGCATACTAGAATTGTATTGGCAGGTTGACAACTAAATTTTGCCCTCCAGGACAGGGTTTGGGCACCTTTCTTTAGAACTACTCTGTATCTCCTTTTCTGTGTATCCATGACCATCAAGTGGACTGAATCCAGATACACATCAAACTCAAATCTTGGAGGGCCGCAGCCCTGCAAGTTCCTACCATGCTTCAACACACTTATCTGTAAATTTTAAACAAGTCTGAAGAACTCAATAAGTTTAATCAGGGTTAAAGATAAACTGCAGAACTGTGACCCTGAGGCAACAAATGAAAAACTACCATTGTTAAATATATAGATAATAACAAACAGTGTCTTTTCTCAATTAAACACGCTTCTTCACATATCCATGCACATCACACATATTTTTATTATAAAGATATTGAAATTTAAACATGTTGAAAAGTGGGCGAAGCAGTGGGTGAAACAGGTAGTGCTGTTGCCTCACAGCAAGAAGGTCACTATTTCGCTGTCTTGATATAGACTCAGTTGGCGTTTCTGTGAGGAGTTTGCATGTTCTCCATGCATGGACTTCCTCCAGGTGCTCCAGTTTCCCCCACAGTACAAAGACATGCAGTACAGGTGAATTGAGTAGGCTATATTGTCTGTAGTGTATGAGTGTTTGTTAATGAGTGTTTGTAGATGTTTGCCAGAGATAGGTTGCGGCTGGAAGGGCATCCGCCGTGTAAAAATGCGCTGGATAAGTTGGCGGTTCATTCCGCTGTGGCGACCCCAGATTAATAAACAAAACAAGAAAATGAATGTATCTGCGGTGAAAAGTGAAATCCATCTTACATTCTGCTAGCTGTGTGCTCAAGCAGGCTATGGTCCCAAAAATGGACAGGACAAATCTTTACCTACCTCAAATTTCATTGGTCACAAACTCATTATTATTGTTTATTTAAAAAAAAATTAAGGGAGGGGACTGGTTTGTTGCCTGAGGGCAACACCATGCCATTTGGGCCAAACAACTGACATTGAATTCTTCTCCCAAATGGTGTGATCATAGCATATAGAGTTTGACTGGTTCAGTCTTAAAGGGAGTTTTTTTGGGGTAAATATTCTACTTATTGTTCAAATATTACCTGGTGAAAGCTGAAACAAAACTATTTTTTGTGTGTTAGCAGACAGTGTGTTTCAGCTGCTGTGACACAAAAACAGTAATATTGATGCATAAGCGCTCTCAACTTTTGGCAATAATTTGTAGTGAGATAACCATTTAAAATATGTTTGGGGAGGAGACCCTCAGTCCCACACAGTTTGCTCAAGTTTTGTCTAGTTAAATTTGGCCTATTGTTCATTAATTAAATCATTAATTTTCCTTCAGCTTAGTCCCTGTTTATTGCCAGAATAAGCTGCTAACTATTCCAGCATATGTTTTACAAAGAGGATGCCCTTTCAGCTGCAACCAAGTACTGGAAAACACCCATACACTCTCTTATTCATATACTGTACACACTCATACGCTATGGCCAATTTTGTTCATCCAATTCAATTATAGCTCATGTCTGTGGACTGTGGTGGGTGAAACCGGAGCAACCAGAGGAAACCCACGCGAGCACGGGAGAACAAACAAACTCCACACAGAAATACCAACTGGTCAGGCTGGTACTTGAACCAGCAGTGACACGACAGTGCTAACCACTGAGCCACTGTGCTGCCCTCATGGTTCATTACTGAACAACAGAAAAAAATTATAATAAAAAAAACCTTTAAAAAGTCAGACAAATCATTAAGTATCAAAAATTGAAATCAATTTGAATATATATATATATATATATATATATATATATATATATATATATATATATATATATATATATATATATGAACTGCACTGCCTAATGTATATAGTGTACACATAAAGTATGAATACAGAGCTTGCTGAACATGTAGGTCAAGCTGTGTGGGTGTTGTGTATGTGCATCTAAGAGAGAGAGAGAGAGAGAGAGAGAGAGAGAAAGAGAGAGTGAGAGAGAGAGAGAGAAAGAGCTAAGCAGAAGCTTCTGGTTGTAAAGCAGTTTGAGAGTTTTTGTCTGCATCAGTAATATTCTGCACAACCTAAACTCTTCCTACATTTGATCACAGGCAAGTGTTTTCATCCAGGAATCTAAAATCAAAAAGCTAAAAAAAAAGGGATTACTTACTGCATTCACTGGATCAACTTCACCCCTGTGTGTGTGTGTGTATATGCGCGCACATATACATGTTGCCTAGTGATGAACATGCAGTGGGATCACATAAATTGCCAAGAATCAACTATTTCTAATTTGTGTTGGTGTGGTAGGTGGCATTTTACTGATTTATACATTTCCATCATTCACTAACCAGAGGCATATCAAAGTTTTCACACAGCGCACAGTCTCACAAACCAAAACACAAGGAGTAATGCCAATTTTATCTCCATTTTTGTTAAATTAGCATAACTATTTTTAGCCTTTTTTTTGGCCAAGAATTGTTATTTTAGACTTTAGACTAATTATTTGCCAACAGTGATGGCTCATCCTGCAACTTTGAATTATCTTGACTGTCACTGAATACATTAAAATATATATATATATACTTACATCCCTATTCATATGTATCTGCTTGTGTTGACCACAGTACATGTTTCCACTGAATGATGATCCATCCCAGATGTCTCAGAGCCCAAAGAAGTTGACGGCGCTTCTGGACACTGTTAACATAGGGCTTCCTTTTGGCTCAGTACAGTTGTAACTGGCATTTGTGGATGTAACTACGTATTGTGGTACTTGACAAAGGTTTGAGCCCTTGTGGTCCGTCAACTGTGCTTACATATAAAAACGATGGAAATATAAGATTCTCAGGCTTATACAAGTTCTTTCTTTAAACATGCACAAGATTGTTGTTGTCCAGCACACCCACTGTTTTAAATGGAACTCCTGTCAGTGCTAGCATTTTAATTAATAATTTCAGATTAGAAGCTTACTGAACTGAATGTGTGGTAGCACGGGGCGCAGTGGGTAGCACAATCGACTCACAGCAATAAGGTTGCTGGTTCGAGCCCTGGCTGGGTCAGTTGGCTTTTTTGTGTGGAGTTTGCGGTGCGGTGCGGTGTTTGCGTGGGTTTCCTCCGGGTGCTCCGGTGTCCCCCATACTAATGACATACGGAATAGGTGAATTGGGTAAGCTAAAATTGTTCATAGTGTATGTGTGTGAATGAGTATAGGTGTTTTCCAGTGATAGGATGCTGCTGTGTAAAACGTGCTGGATAAGTTGGCTGTTCATTTCGCTGTGGCAACCCCAGATTAATAAACGGACTGAGCCGAAAAGAAAATGAATGAATAAATGAATGAATGAACTGAGTCTTTAATTATAAAGTTTTATTTTTGAATCCCAAGTAGAATTTCAGTTCTGTAGCTGATAATGACAAAAGCCTGTTCAAAATAAAGATAAAAAGCTAGCACTGGGGATTTGTAATTATTTCTTTTGTATTGTACACATATGAAACTGTGACCCCAAACCCAAGGTACAGTATGTACTGAACCGTGACCAGTAGGCTGCCAGGTTTCAGTCAGGCAGCTATAAGTTTGTGACATTTCAGCACCATCTCTGTGGCTAAATAATTTGCCGCTCATTTAGCATAGGAAGTGCGCTCATTTTTGCGATTGTTTTAGAACTTCCAATTCAGTTGCCTATGGGAGAAATGACTTGGAATAATACAAGTATTACAATAATACGGGTACATGTAGGGGGGTTGTCTTCATAAAATGTCTGCGAAAGGTCTTTATTCTGCACACACACACACACATATATATACATATATATATATATATACAGTTGATGTCAGAATTATTAGCCCCCCTGAATTATTAGCCCTTGTTTATTTTTTTCCCCTGTTTTCTGTTTAAAAGACAAAATATTTTTTAACACATTTCTAGACATAATAATTTTAATAACTTATATCTAATAACTGTTTTATTTTATCTTTGCCATGATGACAGTAAATAATACTTTGTACTAGATATTTTTCAAGACATTAGTATTCAGCTTAAAGTGACATTTAAAGGCTTAACTAGGTTTATTAGGTTAACTAGGCAGTTTAGGGTAATTAGTAGGCAAGTTATTGTATAACGATGGTTTGTTCTGTAGACTATGGAAAAGAAAATTAGCTTAAAGAGGCATATAATTTTGTCCTTAAAATGGTGTTTAAAAAATTAAAAACTGTTTTTATTGTAGTCGAAATAAAAGAAATAAGACTTTCTCCAGAAGAAAAAATATTATCAGACATACTGTACGAATTTCTTTGCTTTTTTTTTTTTTACATCAATTGTAAAATATTTAAAAAAGAGAAAACATTCAAGGGGGACTAAAAATTTTGACTTCAACTGTATATATATTCATGCCCTTCCAGCTGCAACCCATCTCTGGGAAACATTCACACACTCATTCACACAGACGCTCATACACTACGGACAATTTAGCCTACCCAATTCAGCTGTACCGCATGTCTTTGGACTGTGGGGGAAACCGGAGCACCCGGAGAAAACCCACGCAAATGCAGGGAAAACATGCAAACTCCACACAGAAACACCAGCTGAGCCGAGGATTGAACCAGCGACCCAGCGATCTTGCTGTGAGGCGACAGCACTACCTACTGTACCATTGCGTCGCCTTCAACTGTATATATATATATATATATATATATATATATATATATATATATATATATATATATATATATACACACACACACACACACACACACACACACACACACACACACACACACACACACACACACACACATAGAGTGCACCAAGGCTAAAGTTTTTTTTTTTTTTGTGATTTGCAGTTTTGACATAAGATCATTTTACACATTGTAATGTAAAGAATTCTGTGAGTATAAGCTTAGTCTCTTTAAAATTGATTGAGGTTGTCCATGTCAAAGATTTACCTAATTTTAGACTCTTAAAATCCTCTTTTTAGGAAAATCCGATTTAAAGAAAAGCTAATATTTACAACACATCAGAACCATAATTATTCTATGTGCAGCAGAGTATATTTAATATGTTAATAAAGCAGAGATTCCAGACCTAGAAAAGATTTTTAGTGATAAATGAAAAATGTATGGGAACAGTTTTGTAAAACATGTGTAATTGTTATGATGTGATGGTCTGAAAAGCATTAAAAAGCATTGGGCGTGCTGCAGCAGGTTTTTGATAAAATTAAATAAACAAAAAGATCTAATCATCTTGTTTAATCCTGCCCCTTTCCACAGCACTGTACAACAGAATTTGGCATGCTTAAACTCTAGTGTGACCGTGGCATAACGTCTCCATGTCCCTCCATTTAAACAATATGACAATCACAACCCAGATGTAGGAATTTAAACAATGGTTGGACTTATCAACTCAGATGTCAAAATTAAAATACGTTTGTTTCCAGCCTTTTGGTTTAAACCTTAACATAAGTGAAAATATAGAGTTTGAGTTAGAGACTGCAAATTTGGCTGAGCTCTTTTGTCAGTGTTCCAAATGTTATACACTTGTTAAAAGCTGGAAAGCAAAAGCACATTTTAAAATTTGATTTGACCATTACTATTTTTATTGAAACTTATATTATAACTTCTGTATATTTGCTTCTCAGTTTACATGTAATAACTTATTTATTTCTTTTTTGTGATAACAGGAGGAAGAGAATCTATGCTGCCCTGCTTCACTGATCCAGATATTGATGACGAAGTAGAGGAGACCATGTATAACCCACATATGTACAATGCCTCTAGCCAAGATGACACAAACATTGCCCTAGACCTGCACAATGAATCTCCTACAGACTCTCTTCCCCCACCCCCTCCATCCCTGGACTCTCCTGAACCACTTCTTCCCCGGGAACCAAGCCCCCCTCTACTGGCCACTGTCAGTCCAGCACGACCCACAACTTTGCCTCTGAAAACACTTCCACGACCTTCAATAAGCAAAACCATGGCTTCCACCACCACCTCTATTACAAAGGATAATTGCAGGATGCTTAGCAAAGAACCTGAAGAGGAGGAAAGGAAAGTGATGGAGGAAGAGCTAAAGAAATGCATTGACGATTTCAGGAAAATCCGTATCCCGAAACTATTCCCAGACCGCAAGAGGAACTGGCAGAGTGATCTGCTCAGAAAATATAATGCATAAAATAGTTAAACCATCCTGCTGAAAACCCCTGCTGGGTTCTACACTGTGAAAAATATTCATAAATTAGCAGTTTTATTTATTATCTTTCCTCCTTCATTTATGCTTTTGAATTACATTATGGGACCTTGATCTTACTTTTAACGTACCCTCTTGAAAAGGTCAAAAAGGTGACTTGTATAAACATTTTAAATAGTTTAACTTTTGTGCACTGTTTAAATTTACTACCCTCATGTTAGGGATGAAAATATCCACTGAATTAAACTGCTGTAAAAATTCATCAGATAAATATTTTTTGCATAAATCTGAAAAAACTAGTAAATTTTTTTTTTTTTAAATTACAGGATTTTAACTCTTTAATTGCCAAATTCACAACTGATGTCCCTAATGGGAAAAAAAACACTCAAAATTACGTATTTTTAACATAAAAAGTAATTGTGGACTGGATTTTTTTTTCTCTTCTTTATTATAGTCTTAGATTTGTGAACGATTAGTAACAGCATTGGCTTTGATGCATTGTTAGATTTTCATTTTTTCTCCCTAGTTTACTGTTGTTGGCTGTTTTTGCCCCATTGACTTCCATTATAACCTAATTTTAAGGTGCATAAATACAGTCTTTGTTTTTATTTGCTCCATGTAGTTCTGAGAGCTGATATGCATATTTTGATTTTCTCAGACAAGTCAAGGTAAGTGCTGAAAGCAGTGGCGGTTCCAGTTTAAATGGCACCCTGGGTAAACCACCCCATACGAAAGCCCTTCCAGCCGCAACCCAGTATGGCCAATATACCGACCAATATTATTATTAATATACAATTATTATTCTAAATAATAGGAATAAATGGAAAACAATGTAGTTGACATAACTGAAGTGTTATGCAAAGATCACTTAAGAAATCTTTTGAATGAATGTTAATGACAATTCTAATGAATACAAAAAAAATCACATATGTTTTATGGAATTATCTGTTGTCCTTGACCCGAATTCATGGCTGAGAAAGTCTTACCTCCCTGACTCATTGTCCTTCCTTTTCTGCTTCATAGCCATAATAAGATCATCATCATATAAACTTGCAAAACTCACTGCGTGCCGACACCTCTGCATAAAAATTACACCAGTTACTCCGGTTTCACCCCACATAGACGCGTGTAGAAGAGCAGCGTGTGAGGTGCGCAGGAATTATTTTCTGCGTGCATGCGTCAATTTGATTTCACCAACGTTGTTTCGGTTGCACAAAGAAAGTAACAAGCTTGCGCATGCAAAAGACACAATGGGCCATATAATACCACTGGCGCAATGTGGCGCAAGGCACGACGCAATTGTTTTTTGCTAGTTTCAGCTTGGGGCAAGAGTCGTTTTGACGTTTTGCACCACGCTGTTTAAATAGCAAATGCATTTGCGCTCATATGTGTGCCACGCTTACACACTGCTTAATACACATAAGATGTAGAGCAATACGCAAATATCTTTACATATGAAAAACAATTTAAATATTAAGGATATATATAGGATATGATAAGAATATATATAGGGTATAAATATAAAGGATTAAAATATTACAAAACATATTATTTTCTAGCCTACATAAATATAAAAACTGCTGCCTTCATGCCTTCTTCATCTCGGGAGGCTTTTTCAGTTCATTCATAACAATTTGCTTTTGTATAATGTTATTATTATTAGCAGTATTATTTATTATATGCTATTTATATTTGTTTTATTAAAAACAAGCTTAGATTTGCCCACCTGTCAGGTTTTAGACCATATGGAGCACAGCATGTGTTTTAGGATATAACTCAGGTTTTTGACCACACTTTGTTATTATTGTTCATTTATTCATTTGCTGGAAATTAGAACTGAATTAAGAAATAGTTTTGAAACAAATATTTGCGCTTAACAAACGAAATTAATTATTTATAGACTAATTGATGTCTGTGCATAAAGGTTTCCCTATCCAAGAGCAAAAGTGAAAGTAGATAGATTATCTCTCATTCTTGCACAGTAGATGCTCTGTTTAACTGTTTTCTTGCTAGTGAAATGCTTAGTTTTCCACTTACACATACTTTATGTCATAAAAATAGCAAATGCACCATGCCGCGACGCAACTGATTCTTAAAGGGAGATGAGACTCTGATTGGTTTATTCTCAAAACACACCTATAACTCATTATGCCACGGCGCAAAGTGGATTTTTCCGTCTTCATATTAGCAAAAGTGGATTTTAACACACCCTGAATGCTTTTGCACCCTGCGCTTTGACCATCAAAATAAAGCCCTAAATGTGAATAGCCCCTAACCTATTCTGGGGTTAACACTCTAAATCAATATACTTGCATAAAGTAAATGGTATCTCAAAGTTTTTACTAGGGTTTGTTTTTTTTCTCCCTGTCACCGTCTCCCCATGCCACCCCCCAGCATGTATATATCGCCCATATTGCCCATGCCTAAATCCGCCACTGGCATAAAGGTCACTCTCACACACTCACAGACACAAATACACACACTTTAATTTGCAGTTACATTTACATTTAGTCATTTAGCAGACGCTTTTATCCAAAGCGACTTATAAATGAGGACAAGGAAGCAATTTACACAACTAAGAGCAACAATGAATAAGTACTAAAGGCAAGTTTCAGGTCTGTAAAGTCTAAGAAGGGAAGTGTTAGTAGTTTTTTTTTTTTTTTTGTACAATTAGTGTGATATTCAAAGAAGCAATTGCAGATTAGGAAGTGAATTGGAGACTAAATAGTTGAGTTTTTAGTCGTTTCTTGAAAATAGCGAGTGACTCTGCTGTTCTGATGCAGTTAGGGAGTTCATTCCACCAACTGGGCAGATTGAGCGTGAGCGTTCGCGAAAGTGATTTTTTCCCTCTTTGGGATGGAACCACGAGGCGACGTTCAATCACAGAACGCAAGTTTCTGGAGGGCACATAGATCTGCAGAAGTGAGTGCAGATAAGAAGGTGCTAGGCCAGAAGTCACTTTGTACACTCCATATAAAATCCAATCCATTTATTTTATTTTTTTTGTGCACAGGCCTATCTAAAGGGTTACTGGTGCTGATGATCTGATGATCAACAATTAAACATTTTAACTCTTTCCAACAGGGAAAACCACAGTCAAAACTGCATAATTATTTGTTGTCATGATTTTATAATCACAAAATGTGCTAAAAATAAAAGTCACAGGGGCAAAACCAACAGTAAATTATGAAGAAAAAATGAAAATGAATCAAAAACATTGCATCAAAGGCAATGTGGTTTCACATGTCCAAAACTTTGATTAAAGATAAAAACAAATCAGTCCACAATTACTTTTTATATTAAAAGTACGTCATTTTGTGGGGAGTTGTCACCAAATTAGTGACACCATTTAAAAACTTGGCAATTAAAGAGTTAAAATCCTGCAATTTAGTTTTGATCAGGGCTGAGGGTGATGAACAGATAAACAAAAAAATGTTATTCTGATGCATTTTACAGCAGTTTAATTTAGCAGATGTTTTCATCCCTAGCATAACAAAAGAGTAAATTTTCCCAGGTTTTATTGTTGAGTTTTTTTTTTAATTCTTAGAATTTTCACAAAATATGTGTCAAAAAAGAATTTATCACCAAAAATCATTCTTCTAGCTGAAACACAGAAAATGTTTGGGCCAAATTAAGACACAAAATCACCCCAGAGTTGATAAAAACATCCCCAACAGCACACAAGGGTTAAAGTTTTGTCTGGATTGTTGTAATAATATCTGCCAGTTTGTTTGCTGTTATTTTACAGACTTACTTTCTGTGTATGTTATACATTATTTTATTTCAAGGCTCAGCAGTTAGCACTGTCACCTCACAGCTAGAAGGTCGCTGGTTCGAGCCCCTGATTTAACCGAAGATAAATTAATGAACATTATTTCAAAGTACTAAAATGTTACCAAAAGTCACTTTGTTAAACTGTAGAGTTAATTTTTTCAACATCAAAATTTGACAAAGCGATATCAAGGTCCCATAATGCAATTCCCAACCGTAAATAAATCCAAAACAAAACAAAATATGGAAACTGATTATTAACAGATTTTTTTTAGTGTAGGTTAGGAGTTAGCTAATTTATTTTGCTTTGCATAAAAGCCTAAACATAACAGCAGTCTGTGCACGTTACAATTCAAAGTCAATAATTTTTTAATAATAATTGACTGCCTCTTAAAAATAAATGCTTAATTTGCTTTACTTCAGTATTGAATTTTAGATTTCTAGATAATTTATATGTAACTGATATGGAACACATGAAGGTAAATTATCCCCTTTCAGCACAATCTAATGAAAGGCAGCAACCCTATCCTACAATAGGACGGTACACTGTTAAAAAGTGTCCCGTTAAAAAACAGTAAAATACTGGCAGCTGCAGTTGCCAGCAATGTACTGTTATTTTACAGTATGTTGCTGTAAAAATACATGGACTACATTGATTTACACAATACTCAAGTGAACTCATTTTGCTCACTGAAAGCAACTGCCTCAACTTGGTCAACTGCTGAATGAGTTTATGAAGTAATGTGCTATATATGCTTAGAAGTATACTTATAATGATAACTTATTTTAGTTAATTAGAAAAGTTCGGTTTAACTCTAATGTCTTATTTTTCACAACAGCACACACATGTAAATCTGGAATCACCAGAGAGATTCTGACTGCATCAGCAACTAAACAGCCGCTATCTTTAAATAGAGAAACATGCAGAATAACATCAGCAGTTCATTGTTCATCTTTAACTCATACACTGGCTCTACTCTCCTCCACAACGGTGACAGACAGAAGAAATTAGCTTCAGGTTTTACAGTAAAATACTGTTTTTTCCTTGATTTAACAGTAATCTACTGGCAGCTGTGGTTGCCAGCAATATACTGTTTTTTTACAGTCTACTTCCGTTGTGTAAATTAACAGTATATTACTGTTAAAATACATTTTTACACTGTGTTTTTACCTCTCACACCTTTAACCCTTTAAACCCCAGAGCATATACTTCAGTTTTAATTGAAGTGTCCACACTACTGAGTGTTCAAGAAACATGGAGCAAAGCTGAAGTAAATTCATTAATTAACTGACTAATTAAATGATAATTGAGGATTAACAATGAACAAATGAAGAAATACTGAAGGGAAAAAACAAGAACACAACATACAAAACCTTAGTCACAGCTTTATAATGAAATAACCTGAAG
Source organism: Danio rerio (assembly GCF_052040795.2). Taxonomy (NCBI): domain Eukaryota; kingdom Metazoa; phylum Chordata; class Actinopteri; order Cypriniformes; family Danionidae; genus Danio; species Danio rerio. Next base: position 12,735,747 of record NC_141034.1, read on the forward strand.
AACAACAAATGATTAAATCATTTAAATGATCAGCGGATGATTAAACAACTCTACAAACATCATCACCAGCTACACTTATTACTTAATACATGTATTTTTGTATAACATCTACTAAAGTTATTCTTGAGAAAAAGTTAAAGTTTTACGTCACCATCATGGAGAACAGAGTTTGCTTTAGTTGGGCTCTTAGCCCTGTCATTTTTAACATTTATATATCTTGGCTGCTGCATTTGTTAAGAACTTTGTTTGAAAAGCTCCTTTGTTGTGGCAAGCCAGCCAAAAATCTAAATAAGATCTGATGATGTTCATGTTGCTATTAAATGGCAGAGTCTGTTCTTATTTCGTATAATAAAATTTACTGCTCCTATTCAATGTTAAATCTATTGTTTTACATTATATGTGTATATATATATATATATATATATATATATATATATATATATATATATATATATATGGCAATGATTTCTGGAAGTTTTTAAGAATATCTTGGACAATAACACTGCACTATGGTGTGAATCGCACTCAAAGAGACATCAATAATCAGCATATGAACCTCAATAATGGTGACAACAAATTTAACAAAATTTAACAAAATTAACAGTTTAACTCACAAACAGGCAACTGAAAGTCTAAACATAAACAACAGCAGAATCAAACACAAATAAAGAAAACTGTTAGACCATTATACAACATTTATTTATACCGCAATGCATGCTGGGATATTTGTACAGTGCCACTCCCAGCATGCATTGCAGCATGAAACATTTGAGATGTTACCATTGTTGAGATACAAGGTCAGATTCATGAGGTCTGAATGTGTATTTGTCATAACTGAACTGTTTTTGTATGTTATTTCTTAACTGTTAAGTAATTATGGAAGTATCTTTTCTGTTTCCACTTCTCATTAATTAAATTAATACCTGCAACTAAGCATAAAATCTATTGCATTAGGCCCTTCTTCCAGGTTTATAACAAAACATTTATCAGAACTAATTTCAGACAAATAGATTTCTCTAATTACTGACTTCCCAACTTTATTGCTATAGTACAAACGTTTTGTAAACTCTGTATTACAACAGTTGGAAAGTCTTCTTACATGAGTTCAAGGGTGAAGAGCCCAACTAAATCAGCCCCTCACTCCATTACTGTGACACAAAAAACACCTTAATTTCTGTTGGATCTCAATGAGAATAGTATGGAAGTCAAATCAGTCAGTAATAAGTGTGTGTCTGCTGTTGTTTGTGGAGTTGTTTAATGATCCTCTGCTGAGACTGAAGCTGTTTTATTTTATTTGATTTTATTTAATGTTGTAACTCAAGTCACTGTTTGTATTTCTTGTTTATTTTCTTCAGTAATTGTAATTATTAACAGCAGGTGTTCATCAGTGTCTGAATTCACTCATTAGTGTTCATTAAAACTGTCAGGTGAACTATATTAGTTAACTAGTGTATTAAATAGTGAACAAGGACACAAAGTGTGATTTCAAACACAGACTTAAAAACATCGAATCTGAACTCTGTTAGCTCACAGTTTTCTGCAGTTGGTTACTTTCTCGAAAACAAAAATGTTACCCAGAAAGCACTGTTTTTAACAGAATATTACTGTTTCAGTGAAAAAACATTATTTTACCGTAGAATCTAACCGTTTTTTAACAGCAATTTTTTACAGTGTACCTCTAGTGTGCTTTATTAGCATGACAACCAAGGTCAGCTCATTGCAGAGTACAATTTCGGTCATTCCAGTTGGTTTTAACATTTTAGCTATTGTGATCCGTCAGCTAAACAGAAACAAATCCATTAAATTTGTATTTCTTTTATTTTATTTTAGTCCCGATTAAACTAATTTAGCAAAATGTAGGATAAATTAAAACTAAAATCGAAACTGGTTGAAATATATCAGCACATCTTGAGTTTGTGTTTTTTCGAGCTTGCTTTTAGTACGTGATAAACTATCTGTTTCAGGTAGAGAGAAATAATATTTAAGTGACAGTTTATTTTTGGTTAATTAGTCATTAGCAGTATTTTTTTAGTCAGTAGTTAATTGGTTATGTACAGTATTAGTTAATTTACATTATGGACCTGACATATACAAAATTAGACTAAAATGTTACTTTTTTATGACGAAAGTCTGTAATTTCTGCAATATTTTGTATAATCCTTAGTAGGATACTCCAGGAAACAGTATTCGGTTATGGGTGCATATTAAGTTAGAATATGTATTAAATACAAAACTAAAAGAACAACATTGCTGAAATGACTTAAGGCCTGTTGCACAAAGCAAGTTTAGGTTTTTACCCATGTTTGAACAACAATGTTTTTCAGCTCAGGAAGAGAATTTGGTTTTAAAGGGCACCTATTTTACGATAAAGATAAACTTTGGTGTCTCCAGAATGTGTCTGTAAGGTTTCAGCTCAAAATATCAGATTATTTATTATATAATGTAGAATCTGCCCATTTTTGCTGTCTGATGTGAGTGTAGCTGTTTTTGTAGCCTTTGGCTTTAAATCCAAATGAGCTGCTTCTCACCACTCACCACTCCAACATGATTGTCTGCTTCTCATGCATTATGTCAGATAAACAGCAATCAGTGATAGAAACAGACATAGATGAGGCTGAAATAAGTTCATGAGTTAAAAATACCAAGTAAGTTTATTTGATGTATTTACTGTGGAGTCTATTCAAGCCTTTCTGAAATGATGAGTCACACACAAATGCCGTTTGCTGCACACAAAAAAGTTTTACTTTTATAGAATTCAAAGCCTTAAAGCTTTGAAAATGAACTCATATAATTGTCTTGTCTTTCCCTAGTGATAAGTATATTTATGTAATATGAATGATTTTGTTTTTATAATGTTCTAATCATATCATTTTAAATTGTACATTAATATTAAACTTTAAATTGATATAAACACTGTAAAAAAACATCTGTAATTTTATGGTTTATTTCCGGTAGCTGGGGCGTCTAAAAAAAACGTAAAATAACGGCCGTTAAATTTCAGAAATTTACTGTAAAAAAACAGACATTAAATTACAGACATTTCCTTAAATTTTAATTTAAATTTCTGGTAAATTTACGTTATTCTACCTCTGTTCTTTTACAGTAAATTTCTGTAATTTAATGGCCACTATTTTACGTTTTTTTTTCTGCCCCCCAGCTGTCAAAAATAAACCATAAAAATCAGTTTTTTTTTACAGTGAATATTTACACATTTTTCCTTTAATTTCAGCTTTAAAAAAGACTAAATGTATTTATTTCGAGCTCTTTGTAAACCTACATTTATTATTACATTTGACGGTGTTTATGTTTTAATGTCATTATATTTGTAAAATCAGTTTCTTAACCATCAACAAAGAAGTGAATTGCACAGGCTGGTGTGAGAAATGAATCAAAGTGACACTCTTTATGTTTTGTGTAGCTGTTTGCTGCATGTGCCACACTTTTTTGAATCATTTCATCAGGATGTTCATTAATGGCAAGCTCTAAATTAAACACTGAATTGACAGAGTATATATTATCATTTATATTGAGTATTATAAAACCACTGAACCTGAATTAATCTAGGTTGGGTTTGTATAGTTTTGTCAACTTTAAGCGTACTCTGCAAAACAGAGTTTGTTAAACTAGCTTTAAGCAACAGGCCACTGAGATTTAATGTCTTACTTGATATTAATAATCTGGCTGGACAAGGTTTGATGTCAGTATTCATTGTTGAGGATGCTACATTTATGTCCATTGGCCACTGGTACATATAAATCCATTTGTGTAACCACTAGAGTAATTTATTCTAACAATTAATATTAAGTTATTACTTTGTGAGCAATTGTTTACATACAATTTCCTGCCAAATCTAAACAATTCTTTGAGAAAATTATTATTTACTGTGTGTTTAATTTATGTTATATACATTTTGTAACTGTAAAGCTAAATTAATTGGACTTTTAACTTTTGACAGTCTGTTTTTGGATATTTTGTGTAATAAAACTAAATTATTTGACATTATACTCATATTGCATTTTTAAAAATATCAAATAGTTCACTTAAAGGTGCCATACAAGTGAAAACTGTGAAATACAAGTGACATACAAGTGAAAACTGGATGTACCTAGGCATAGCTGAATAAGTTCCGTATATGACAATAACACAGTGAGTCTCAAAAACCATCGATTTTGTTATGATTTTTTTTTTGTTGTTGTTGCCTATTTTCTATGCTCAGTGTTTTTCTTTGTCATGCCCATGATCTTAGCTTTCATAAGTTATCTTGAGCTGATCCGAAATCGCCCCCTATACCCTCATTCACGATTTCTTACATCAGTCCACTATAGTTCACTTGAAGGAGTGGGCTCGTGGGCTGTAGACTCTTTATTGGAGTGCATTGTTTGATTGATTGAGTGCACTTCAAACAGTCAACTATGGTTTTGGACATCACTAGAAATGGCTGCTCCCTCAAATAGTGCACTATTTAAGGGTATAGGGGGATTTCTGATACAGCTAGAGGTCTCTTTCGTCTGCACCTTTTTGTTAGCCAGTTGCATGTTAGCTTGTTTGTTTCTCATTCTTTATGTGCTCTTTTGTTCAAGTTGTCAGTTAGTTTCATGGCTTTCACAATGTGTCTGTGTTCATTTTCTGCTGCTTTATTTTGAGTTTATTTTTGTTCTTTGGACTTTCCATTAAAATTCCAGAAGCAACATTTGGATCCTCACTGCCTTATTTTATAGCACCAACACACAGGCATAACAGAACTAACCGACCGTTAAAGATTCAGCAGTTGTTGTTTTTTTTTGGGGGGGGGTGGGGGGTGGGGGGTTTAGTGGTCAAGACCCATTACCAGTGAGACTTGCACAAGAATTACCAATAAGATGTCACCCACATTGACAGATGTCCCCAAGTGGCCCATGTCACCACCTGAACCTGTGGACACTGCCGGATTAACCAATGGGTATTATGGGCACAGGTCCAGGGGCCCGTCCGCACTTAGATTTTGCCTACTATTCATCACGAGAAAGACAAGTGGGAATCATTAATAAGTGTGTGTATTATGAAGGACTCAAATTCAAAGAACTGTATTGGAGAGGTGTTATAGAGTTATACATTAAAAATACCCTTAAATATAAATTTTATTACTGCTTCAGTGAACTTAAACAAGTAAATTAAAATCAATTCATTTCTCCTAGTTGTATTAGTATTTTTTTTGTTCAAAGTGTGCTTTAAATGCTTTAAAATTAAGTTAAATCTTTGTAGACTAGAAATATATGTATCATTTATTTTAAAAATGTGGGCAATACATTACAAATTAATTTTATTTAACAAATATTATATTAATCTTATTTTTCAATTCAACTATGGGGTGCGGCTATAGGGGCCTAGAAGACATTGTGCCCAGTTGCCTCTGAATTATTATTCCGAGCCTGCCTGTGGATCCACTTCTGTGTCCTAAATCAGAACTTCCAGGGCTGCCTTCGTGATGTCTTGGATTTTATTGTCTTCTCTCTCCTTTAGCCCTTTGTTCAAGCCTCATGTAGCCTGTTAGTTTTGTTGCTCTCATAATATCTCTGTGTTCCAAGTTTTTCCTGCTTTGTATGATTTTTTTTTTCTTTGGACTTCATTAAAACCCTAGAAACTGTAAATAGATCCTCACTGCCTTATTATCTAGCACTAAAACACAGATGTAATAGATTCTTTGTTCTCATGTAAATGTGAGTGTAAAATTCCAGTAAAAAACATGCCAATAGTTCGGTTAACTCAGATTAGGCTGACTCTGATTTAAGCATGGGGACATTTACATTAGTCATTTAGTAGACACTTTTTTCCAAAGTGCCATGGTCACACTAGAGTTTGTACTAGCGAAATTGTTTCGTACGGTGCTGTGATTAGGGGTGGGATTAAACAAGATGATTATCATTAAAAAAGCAAGCGATTGCTCCATATTTGACATTTCTGTCCAGAGAGGTCATGTTTTGATCTTCGATTGCTCTCGCAATTTAATTTTGCAGGTCAGAGTTCACTAAACTTCAACATTACAATGCAGTGACATGCAAAACTTGTGCATGAGCTTGCGTTTCTGGTTTTCCGCATTCGCATACATACGATTGGATATGTATGGGGTGAAAAGTGCAGTGTGACTGGGGCTTTACAAATTAGGAGGCATTCAGTGATTCAATAAGAAGAGGCAATACACACAAGAAGTGCTAATTATAAAAAGAAACTGTTAATGCTCAGAGAATTAATGGCCCGTTTCGATTTAACGGGATGAGACAGGTATTTTCAAAACCATTTTTTCTACACAATTTGGTCCACAAAAAATTTTGTCACTGAAACCAACATTTTTGAAATATTCTGTCAGGGTGAAGATTTTCAACAGCTCCAGGTTCTGTGTTTTTGGAGAAAAAGCTTACCTGTGCATGTGGACACAAGATGTGTCCCAAATCGCATACTTATACTATACTAAGCGATGTTTTAGTATAGTAAAAGTTGTGCGTTCACACTGAAAACTCAAAAAAATAAGTGCACCTTAAATACCCAGATGATGCATTTATTCAACTGTTAAAAATAAGTGTGCTATGCTCACATAGCAGAAAGAGTGGAGCTAGCTCATGGTGGATAGTTTATTTATTTTGGATTGTAAAAGCAAAATTCTCCTACAAGAGTGATTATAGCGCCTTCCAATGGTGAATGCGGTTATACTCATGGCAGGTATTATTTGGTACTTTGGTCATTTATTTCACTAATTTGGCAACCGTCAAAGGTCATCAGGAAAACAGTTTGAATTTCCGCTTAGTAAAAACACGTGTTCCATTTGGGCTGACACTACATACATACAGTATGCTAGTATGCAGTACACTATGCTGTTGAGTGTGAAAGTGCATAGTAAGTGTGCACTTACTAATGTTTTGATCCTCGATTGCTCTCACGCAGTCAAATGATGTGATTTCGAAGGTCAGAGTTCACCAAGCTTGAACTTTGCAATGCAGTGAACTACAAAACTTTCCACACAACCTTGCGTTTCCTGTCTGATGCATTCGTGTGCATTTGAATGGAAGTCTATGGGGTGAAAAGTCCAGTGTGACCGCAGCTTTAGATGAACTCAACAGAAATAAAACATGTTAAATCTCACAAAATCTCAGCTGATCAGGATCATTAAACAATCAACATTAGCAGTTTCGCTAATATGTGTGCTAAAATCACATTATTGTGTATTATTTATTATTATTGTTTCATCTAATTGAATCATTCCTTCATTTTCCCGACGGCTTAGCCTTTATTAATCTGGGGTCGCCACAGCAGAATGAACCGCCAACCCATCCAGCACATGTTTTTGAGCAGCAGATGCCCTTCCAGCCGCAACCCATCACTGGGAAACATGCATACACAAAAACACACACACACACACTCATACACTACAGTCAATTTCAGCATACCCAATTCAACTAGCACATGTCTTTGGACTTGTGGGGAAAACCAGAGCACCCGGAGGAAACCTTGGAGGAAACCCACATGCACACAGGGAGAACATGCAAACTCCACACAGAAATGCCAACTGACCCAGCCGAGGCTCGAATTAGCGACCTTCTTGCTCTGAAGCAAACTTGCTACCCACTGCGCCACCGTGTCGCCTAATTGAATCATAGTTATTATTAACAGTAACATGCTAAGATTCATCATTACAATAGTGATAAAAATATTTACTATGAGAAGAGGGACACATTACACTTAGACAAAAGGGGCACCCCTCACACTTTCAACTGAATAGACCTACTGATTTATACATTGTGTAATAACTGTAACGTTATATTCTATCCCCTTCCCCTACCCGTATACTAAACTCTGACAGGAAACAATCTGCATTTTTACATTTTTAAAATACTTATTTACTTTGTGTGATTTATGAGCATTCGTGATATATGCTGACATATTTTAGTCCCCACTGGGATATAAAAACATGTACACAGACACATACACACACACACTAAATTCATTGCTCGCTTTATATATGTGCTGCAGTGTACCATTATTATCACATAACAACAATAATAACAGTTGAAATGATAAACCATGTATTTTCATTTGTTAAGAGTGTGACGTTACAGGCAAACCAATCATAAATTAAAAATCTTATATTCATGATCTTCTTTCTTTGCAAGTTATATTAATAATGGTCTGCAAACTGGTGCAGTAATCCTTAGTCTCTTGAAGAAAACGAATGAATATAGGCTTGGATCCTTGCAGTTTTCTCTCAATACCGCATGTATTTTCTTTTGTAGTTATGAGCGTGATGCATGATGTAAGAACTACGAAATATTTTAGTTTGACCTTCAAGATTGCAGCCGTTGGCGTCCACATATATGCCTTGTGTATTTTCTCATTCAATGATTATTTACATTTATATTTTCTCTCAGCTAACATACTTTTGGAAAAAAAATAGCAAATAACACAAAATGAATAATTGTATTAAGCATAAGTAGCATTCTAGTTTGAGACTGCATATTGTATTCTGTTCAGGCATTTGTTGACACTCTATGGGGTCCTTCTGATCGCCATGTGGTGTTGGATAATTCTAGAAGAGCGCAAGCGAGAGTTCATCGCACTGCTTCTACATCGCACTGGGTCTACAGGAGCAGGGTTTGATCCATTACAGAACATTTATTTGACTTTCGTCTGAGGAAAAAACCTAACCAAAGACTTTTTATCAACGTTAACTTAACAAATAAATAAGTCAAATATGTTGTCTGTGTCGAGAACGGCAAGGTTAGTGAGAAATGTGTCGTGCTCTCAGAAAACCTCCAGCGGTGTGTCAGATCTCATCAAAAAGGTAAATTCTGCAATAATATTACGAGCTGTCACATTGATTCTTAAGTAGATTTTTTCAGCTAGACATATGTTTATCAACACGACATGACCGATGTGCTGTTATTGTATTCTAGTAAAGTAGGTATGGTAATGTGATCTGCTGAATTAGTATTTATGACATTTGGCTTAAAATAGTTACAAATTATTACAAATTTGCTTAAGACATGTACGTTCTATAAAAAGTCGAAGTTACTAAACTGTGGATAAAGGTCTATATTGTCCTATGGTTTGTTACGTTTGAAAGGCCCATGCGTCCATGCCGTTAGCTTGCTTTGTAAGAACGTTACTAAAGACAATGTTACTTAAACTCCATTTTAAGGAATGCTGCTGTACCTGAAAACATTATAATGAAATGCCAGTAGATAATTATTTTTGGTGTTTTATAAATTTAGTAGATGTGTGGGTATGAATGACCTTGATGAAGTGACGCTGAATTATAGCAAGCATAATTATGTTTTAGCTAAGTTCAATCTGTAATTTTTAGGTAATATTAAGTCTTTTGTAAATGTGTAACTTTATTTACCAATTCACCTGGTTAGTCGTTGGTTCCAAATTAAATTGATTCATTGTCTGTGCTTTGAAATTAATGTTTAAATGTGTGTGTGTGTGTGTGTGTGTATATATATATATATATATATATATATATATATATATATATATATATATATATATATATATATTCATATATATATACACACACACTGAAAAAATAATCTGAAACCAGCCTAGGCTGGTTGGCTGGATTTAGCTGGTCAATCAGGTTTTAGAGGGGTTTTGGCCATTTCCAGGCTGGTTTCCAGCCATTTCCAGCCTGGTCTGGTCTTAACTAGTTAGGCTGGAAGATGACCAGCTAAAACCAGCTTGACTAGCTTAAACCATGGCCAAAAAAAAATCCCTCTAAAACCAGGATGGTCAACCACCTAAAACCAGCCAACCAGCCTAGCTTGGTTGAGCTGGATTTTTTTAGCAGGATAATATAAATACACACACATACACACACAGTAGTTGAAGTCAGAATTATAATAATTAGCCCTCCTTTTTATGATAATTTGCACATCATTATTATCCCTCCAGAAAGTCTGTTTTGTTTCGGCTTGGATAAACGCAATTTAAAAAAATTTAAGGTGAAAATTATTAGCCCCTTTAAGCTAATTTAATTTTTTGATAGTCTACAAAACAAACCACTGTTATACAATAACTTGCCTAATTACCCTATCCTGCCAAGGTAACCTAATTAACCTAGTTAAGCTTTTAAATGTCAATTTAAGCGGTATAGAAGTGTCTCTTCTCCCAATTAAACAGAAATTAGGGAAAAATAAACTAATAATTCTGACTTCAACTATATTATTATTATTATTATTGTTATTATTATATATGTAGAAATATATATATTACTATCTGTTAATTTTCAGGCTTGTCTAAATGGATGGACACAGAAAACTCTCCAGACTGCAGCCAGACGTCATTATGCGTGTGTATATAATCTATCTTTAAAAAAAAAAAAAAAAAAAAGTCAATTGTCAATGAATGATTGTCTTATGCTTCTGGGTGCATTTTTCAGGTCAGAGGCTATCAGAGGAGCTGTCATTGGCATCGACTTGGGAACCACAAACTCCTGCGTGGCTGTGATGGATGGAAAAAATGCAAAGGTAAGCAATTGTAATCCAATGGAATAGGAAAAAATGTCTGTTTAAGGTCACCCTATACTTGTTTGAAACCTGTAAAAGTTAAAGAAATTGACATCTTGATAATTTAACCAATAGTTACCACGTAGTGTATATTTTGTCTTACTGTGTACTTGCAGTATTTGTTTACCCATCAATATTTGGCTGGCTGTAGATGAGTCCAAAGAGTTTCTACTTAAAAGCTATCATCAAACAGCACGAGCATCACCATACATAAAGAATTTGCTTCTGTGTTCGCACATCCTTCTTAGTTACCTGACTAGACTGCTCTCCACTAGGGTTTGAATTAAATTTAAATATTGAAAATTAGACTAGGCTATTTTCAAAAATTGCAGGATAAATTTCACCTGAATTGGCATAGAAAATTATTCATTTCCTTTTCTTTACATAGCAAATTAACATGAAACTGTTACTTTACTGTTCCATAAAAATAATAAACCATCTTTTTATTAAACATATTAAATAATAAATAAATGAAGGGATAAAACATTTAAAACTGAAAAAATAAATTTTCCATTTGAGACTTACTGACACCATCCCACCATCTACTGCTTTACTATTATAATTTTTCTTTAAAAAGTATCTTTTGTTTATATTTGTTATTAATGGCCTAAGTTTTGCTCAGTTGCCATTTGCTAAGCCCTTGTGTAAATGTGCAAGTAGCATTTGTTTCAGTGCAAGCATTGATTTGCTTCTTCAAATACATGGAATATTAAAATGTTTTGTTTTATTATTATTTATTAAGTTGGATGATCAACATCGACATGATCAGGGCATTTTTTTCAGAAGTCAATGCTCAGTGTAGGAAATTACGTCGGAATAATGTGATGTAAACTATACATTTACAGACATCCCAAGTTGGGAAAAGTCATTTCCGGGGGAGACAAAGTCGATTTGCGGGAGATAGTGGGATAGTGGGTGCTTGTAGAGCGGTATCTAAGTAGGGGGGCGTGTGCGCGCGAGACGTACCCGAAGAGCGGTGAGAGTTGCGCGCGTGAGACGTACCCGAAGAGCGGTGAGTTGCGTGCGCGACATACCTGAATAGCGGTGGGTGTGGGTTGCGCGCAACGTACCTGAAGAGCTAGGAGGGATGCGGTGCAGAGAGTGGTGTGCGGTGCAACATATTTAAGGACAGGGCAGGAGATGCGTGATTTCCGGGAGGTTATCATTCATTTGCAGGCATCCGGGAGTGTATGCATTTAAGGGGTACTCCCGCAACTTCTGGGAGACTTGGGATGTCTGCATTTAAGGTTATATAAATGACCAAATCGATTTATCGCCCAGCCCTAGAAAGTGTAGTTTTTGTGCAATGGCACAAAATGTATGCTAGATATGGCTGCGGTTTAGCTCTAACCTTGATCAAACGTATGCTAGATTCACACATCATGTCCATATCTGCCACGATTGTTATGACAACAGCAAAAATGACCTTTTACCTCAACACAAAAGCTACTTGATTCAAAACGGAAAAGTTTTTTTTTTTTTATCTGTATGGATGTAATGATGGAGACTTTCAATAAGCAAGGTGAAGATAATGCCTTGAATGCACCTTTCGCCAATTTCACTTTAGAATTTCTCTTTGTGAACATTTGGCAAGATAACATCTTATTCATTACTAGGTATATGTCATTACTCTTAGTTCAGATAACTGAATGAAGTTGAGTTAACATAAGCCTTTATTAACATAGAAAGTAGCTAATGCTATATATCTGAAAAGTAATGTATGTGAATGTTAATTTGAGTAGTTTAATCATTTACGTGAGTGCTCTGAATGATCTTTATATACCACCAACTATTCTTAACTAACTGGTTTGTAAATAATGCAGTACTTAATGGTAATATTTTCATATTTTGAATATTAATTTTTAATTACTAAATTCATTAAATTAAACGTGCTTAAGTCAAGAATACAGCATTTGTAGCTGTATTTGTAAACTGCTTACTAACGTCTATTAATGTACAGGTAATGCCTAAAGTAACTATTTGCTAATGCTTAATAAAATATTTATAGTGTATTTATGTACATTACAGCTACTTGTCTAGTTTTGGTACTAGACAAGCATTTTCTGATAACTTAAATGTTATTTATCCCTTCTCTCAACGGTGTTGTGTAGCAGATGCAATTTTCATGTTTAAAATTGAAAACACAAATAAAAAGCTTTATAATATTGCTTTTTGTGCAGTTTAAGGAAGTTTGCGTTTTATCAGTTGAATTGCAAAAAATAAGAAGCTTTTCATGATTCATTTTTTTGTGCCTGTAAGTTTATTGCAAAGCATTAGGGAGCTGCCATCAAATTGTAAATGTGTATAAAAATAATTTAAATGTGTGAAAAGTATGTGGAGGTGTGTCCTTTAATTACGGAGCACACATTTGTTCTTAAATCATGTTTGTCAGTGATGAGCTTGGTCTGTTGCACACTGTATTGTCTGTCTTCATTTAGACAAAGTGAAAGCAGACTCCTGCTGCACTGCTCTTAATTAATTGTGCTGGAAAATTCTTACATCCATTGTAGACCTTCACTAAATAGATCTTGTTTTCAAAGATAATGTTGATGTCTTCATGTTTTTTTATTTTTATTTTTTACAACTCAACAGGTTCTGGAAAATGCAGAGGGTGCAAGGACAACCCCATCAGTGGTGGCTTTTACATCTGATGGAGAGCGGCTTGTAGGAATGCCAGCCAAACGTCAAGCTGTTACCAACCCCAACAATACTCTTTATGCTACAAAACGACTGATTGGACGGCGTTTTGACGACGCTGAAGTTCAAAAAGATTTGTAAGATATTTGATTTAAACATTCATCCGTCCATACATTAATCTATACAGCTTAGGTCTTGGTGTTATAAAAATATATAAATTTTTTTTGCTACCTGGTGACAACATCTCAGTATTAATATAGATTAAAACATGTTTTCTAATGAAAGATTAAACTGATCATAAAATCACAAGTATAAGAAATAATAAAATTTAAAATGATTAAAAATTGTTTAAACGGTAAAAAAAAAAAAAAAAAAAAAGGAAAGGAAAGGAAAAAGACCTGCTTAGTGTGATCTGTCAGATGTAGCATAGTGCTTATCTGGGCAATGCATGTCTTGATTTGAATGTGCATAATATTGGAGCACATCCGATCATTTCTGAAAACTGGTTTCAGCAGCAGGTGGCAGTAGCTGGAAGCAAATTTTCCCTGCTTTGAGGGGTCTCTTGAACTTTCAGTGGAAAAAAAGCCTCTAACTCTTTCAATGTTTTTGAGATGATTTTGACATGACTACTGAAACTACAATTTGACAGAATTATTCTTAAAAAAAATTTTATTATTTGAAGTCGGTGGTCACTACAAGAAATGCATAGTGATGTATTTATATTTTGTTGATTCAACTGCTGTTTTCAAACATCAATATACAGCCCTTAATGTGTCATGACATCATACACTCAGCGAGGAGCCAGCCTCAAAGTAATAAGGTTCCATGTACATATCGCATCTTTTTGCAAGCTCAAGTTTGCTATTTCAAATGGAGATGCAAGGCTTTCACATGCGTTGTGACAGACTCTTGTCACCTTAAAACATTGGTTGTTTTGGAAATGGCAGGCTTGCTTACTGCCCAGTTGATTAGTGATCCGTACGAATCACAACCCATGGTTCGGAACACACGTGACCCACGGATTAATAACTTATTTTAACTTACTTGTCTGTTAATCTAACATTTATAGCCATTGCAGAGATTGCCTCCTGCATCAAATAGCATGTATAAAAGCATTTTGGCTTCCCAGTAAGATATAATGATGATGAGAAAAGTTGTGGTGGGACCTCCCTAAATGCTTTCTTAGGTTATTAATTTAATGTTTTCTGTCACTGCTTGTTTTAACCTGCATTAATGCATTGTGTAAAGCTGCACAATTAGACATTAAGAGATCATGAGCTCAGTTTATTCTCGCGCAACATGAACAATAAATAATAATGATTGCTTTTAAATCAATTTCAAATTGCACTGCATTCAAATCTGCATCGAGAGAGATTTTTATTTTTTTTTACACTTTTTCAGTTAGTTACAAACAATTAAATAACACAAGTGCTGGGAGAACAGTTTATATTTCAAATATAAACATGTTTATAGTGTGAGATTAAAATTACTGTTTAGTGAAACATGACGCTGGTAAATTTTTTATGCTGGTGAAAGCAATTACCTTGTGTAACCAACAGATGGCAACAAACAACCATCAAAATTTTAGGTGCGTCCCAAATCGCATACTGATGCACTATTCTACGACATTTTGTAGTATAAATAGTGTAAGTAGCGCGTTCACACTAAAAACTTAAAAAATAATAAGTGCGCTTTAATTACCCGGCTGATGCATTTAGCCAGTAAAATGAAGTGTGTAATGATGGACAATTTACGCACTCAATGACTGCAGGTTTGCTCACATAGCGGAAGAGGCAGAGCTATCGGGTGCACATGTTGGATAACTTTTTTTATTTTGGATTGTAAAAGCAAAATTCTCCTATGAGGGTGATTATAGCGCCTCCTGATGGAGAAAGCGGTTATACTCATGGCAGGTATTATTTGATAGTCTGGTCATTTATTTCAATAATTTGGCAACCGCCAAATGTCATCACAAAAACGGTTGAATTTCCGCTTAGTAAAAAAAACATAAGTGCTCCAGTTGGGACGACACTACATACATGTACTATGCTGTTGAGTGTATAAGTGCATAGTGTATAGTGTGCCATTTGGGACGCAGCTTATGTCACTGAATAGGTTTTCAAAAATAATTCGCCTTTAATGAAACGAAGTATTGTGTGTGAATTGTTGAATCATTAATTAAAGATAAAAATTATGTTTTTTTTCTATATTTAGCATTATCAGACAGTAGCAAAGACCATATTTTGTATTGAATACTTTTTCTTTTTTTCAGCTGGTTCTTTCTTGATTTTTATTTTTATTAAAAGTACAGGTTCTAAGTTTTGTTTAAAAGCAATGTTTTTTGCAGTAATATTTTTGTATAAGCGGAAAGGAAATGATATTTGTCATCTCACTTTTTTGCTGATCTGACAAATGGTCTGATCCGTGACTAAAAAACTGAGTGTGATCCGAACTGCAGATTTGTGATTCGTTACACAGCTATGGTACAGGTACACATTGACTTCTACACTTCAGAGAATAGTAAAGGCTAATTTATACTTCTGCATCGAGTGACGCATACCTTGCCAATAGTTATGCATTAATACGTCTCCAGTCTAATTGTGTTGCTTTACAACAACACCTCTGAAACACCCACACTCCTCACCGCTACCAAGCCGACCAATCATAGAGCTTTTTTTTTTTTTTTTACATCACTCCTCCTTTAAGTAAATATAAGAGTCTGAACTTTGTCAGAGTATTTTTAATTTAGGAAAAGTTTACTTCTCTACATTACAAAACTAAGGGTGTCACGATCCTCCAAATCATCGATTACATTTTTGATTCTAAAGGCACGATTCGATTTTCGATTATGAATAATTAATTAATTAATGACCAATTAATTATTTTTAGCCTACCGTTTAAACTACCTGACCTGGATAATCTTTGTTTTACCCATAAACAAATCATACAGTAAATGAATAAAGGCAAGATACACACATAATTACCACCTGTCAATCACTTTTTCTGCGGGACTCGTGAATAGGCAGTGATCTGTGTCGTTATAATGGCGTCGGTAAAAAAGACGCACAACCAACAGGAACCAGCCAACAGTATCTGAGGTGTTTGCTAAAATGACAAAGTACAAGTGAGTGAAAGATTGAAGCAGTCCTCTGACTGCCTGGACCTGCTCTCTCGAGCGCATGGCTGTGTGTGTCTGTGTCTGTGTGGTCACGTGACTCATTTTCAGAGTTAGAGAGGAAGGAGGGCTGCTCAGAAATGCTACACGCCAGTTTAAGTTCTGTCGACGGGTCTTCTGCTTCTGCAGTTTAACAAGCACTTCAACAAGCATGTTTTTTTCCAGCTTGGCAAGCCAAGCTGACGTGACATGGGGGCTTGGCAGCATCGACGATTCTATTTTTTGATTCGATAATCGAAATTGACCATAAATTTCGATCGATTTCAATTAAAAATCGAAATCGTGACACCCCTATGCAAAACAGAATATTGTACTTTTTGCTCCACTACATAATCTGTAATAGCGGAGTCATCTTATTCAATCAGGATTTATTGTATTTATATACATTTAAATTAACATATTAAGTACTTTTAGCAAATTGACTTTTTTATTGGAGTATTTTATTAGGGTAAAATTATTTTATGTTGGCAAAATATAAGCCATCTATTTTATTGCAATTTATTAATTAAAAATGAAACAGAAAAAAAACTGATTTACTTTTGTTGTCATTTACAGAAAGAATGTGCCATACAAGATAGTCCGTGCCTCTAATGGTGATGCCTGGCTAGAAGTCCATGGCAAAATGTACTCACCCAGTCAGGCTGGAGCATTTATACTCATTAAGATGAAGGAAACTGCTGGTGAGTTAATTTGTCTAAACAAAAATGAGCTTTTGATCTTATTTATTTATTTGAACCTGAATGATAAAGCGTTTTCTTATTTTCAGAAAGCTACTTGGGCCAGTCAGTGAAGAATGCAGTTGTTACAGTACCAGCTTACTTCAATGACTCCCAGAGACAGGTAAACAGTTTCATGATACTTTTACTTATCACTTGCATATACATTGTCTTGTGACATGCAGTTACATTTTTGGGAATGTCTGCATCAATGTACAGCAGTGTGGGCATGCATAGGCTCTAACCCTATTGGGATGGCAACCAGTGGATCCTTTGCAGCCTCTAATATCCTCATTCTAGATTCATTGTGTGCTAATAATTGCAGGACATTTTCAAAAGCAAACTCAAGATTAAATGTTTGAATTAACAGTTATTTTACTTTTAAATCTAAACCCATGTTAAAAATAAATAATAAAAATTTCATTTTATAGACAGTTTACAGTTTCGTGTGTACATGTATGGATTAAAGAAAATATTTTTCCAGGTTTTATAAACATTTCTTTGCCTTAAAATCACCTAAAATAAGTTTTAAAATCACTTTAAAAAAAATAAAAATAATTACAGCTTTTTAACAGCAGCTGTTACGGTTGCTGGGTGACTAGATCTGTCCTCTGTAGACTAGATTGTGTTATTTCAACATGCTTGGTTTGGTTTGTGTGGACTTCGAAGGAGTCACCTTTTGATGTCTGTGAAGTGAGACATCAGATTTAATTCTTTGGTTTTGATTAGCATTGGAGTTGATGTAGCACTGGAGTGATCATGACAACAGCCACAACATCCAAAGGCTGGTTTTGACCGCTAATAACTGACAGTACACCGGAATTACATTTCTGGCACTAGATTAATGCAAGTGGTAATTTGTAATACACAGGTGCTGCTTTTTATTGAAATGACCTAGCTAAAATGGATTTGGAAAGTAACTTTTATTTATTTATTTTTTTATTAATGTTCTATATAAGCTTAGAAATGTGGATTTATGGCATTTAACCCTCTGAGATCTTCTGCATTGCGATACAAACTTTTATCTTTTTGTCATACAAGGACTTATGTGCATCCATAATGAAGTTTTTTTATTTTTTATTTTTTATTGTAAAACAATTTAAGCTTGAATTTCTGCTGTCACTTTCATATTAAAGGTCAATCTGAACATAAATCAACTCTGCGAATACTTCACACAAACTTGAAACCGGAGTCAGCTGAAAGCTTAGAATATCTGCTTTTAAACTATTTAACCCAACTGTAACACAGTTATTATCCATCTATATAAAATTTTCCATTTAACCGTCATTACTTTTAGCTGCACGCAATCAAACAAATCAAACGGGAAAAAGAGGTTGGCGAGCAACTGTCAATTCACTCCCCAATTCAGACCAAAAAAATCTGACATGAGACGCATGCTGTTATACTTGACAATGTTAAATTGCAATAAAATAAACCGTCTATTTTTTTAAAAGTAATTTAATGATGTAATATGTGATATTTTCTATGAAATTGTAAATAATATGTATACATAACCACAATTTTTAAAATCACAAAAAAAAAATCATGTTTTAAATTAGCACTATAATTGTGTATAGTCTATAATTATTTCAAAGTAATTATGCAAATGCAGTTGAGTGTTTTTAAGCCCAGAAGATGAAATTAGCAGACAAAAGCTCAAAATTATAATTTACTTTTTCAACATTTAATCTAAAATGCGCCAATGTTGTCTTTATTGATGCTCAACACTCAGATCAGTTAAAATATCAAACGTAATCTAGGATTTCATCAACCTTTGAATACTCTGGAAGGCTTGAAGAACAAATAATCCAGATCTTGCCACAATGAAAGTTTGTTATATTTGATTTGATTTATTTGTTTCTGTCATCATTATTCTATAAAGCATATCAGTCGCAGATTACTGTTAAATTTGTGCTTATTTATTCTACTTATAACAAACTATGCTATCCTGTCATTTTACTTGGTTTGCAACATAGATGGATGTACATGCTTGCATGAAAAAAAAAAAAAATTATCCCTGACTAGTATGTTTTATGAAAATGAGTCACAGAAAAGTCATTAAACACATACTAAGTATTTCTGAATAAGACCTTTGTCTTGTTGGCGAAAATATTTACTACAAAATCATTTGAAAATCCTTATTTTCAATCTTTCTGACAAATGAATACAATTTCTTTTTTTAAATTCCGTAAACCATTTTTTGTCACAAGGGAAATATGCAAGAGGAGGTGTAATTGGCCATGTGTATTTAGTAGATTCATGAGAAAAAATAAAGAGGTGTGAACCTACACTGGTCTCACGGTGCCATTGATTCGGTTCAGTTCGATGTCATGGTGCATTGACGATGATTTCCCTACACAGTTTTTTATTTTTTTCACAACACGGGAATTCTAGTAATAAAATGTATAAATATATTTATATACTATTTGTAAAACAATTTTTGTCCTTTAATACAAAAAGTCAGATATATATAAACTGTAACTTTAAACAACTCGAGCATTGATAGCAAATAAACAAATATAAATATCTCGCTTGCTTGTCCAGCTTTTTTTTTTACACCCTTTTGATTGATCACATGCTCATCAGAAAGGGCTGCGATTGGCTTTTGCGCAGAAAAACAGAGAAGAAACATGATGCCAGCAGGTCAAATGGGCCAGAGAGAGAGAGAGAAATGGAGTTTACTTTCATCCTCTCAATCGCAGTGAAATAGGGGCTCCTGCTGTAAGTGTCAGTAAAAGGCTGTCGAGCAAAAACACAGGCAGTGAAATTGTGCACAGTTTTTGCGTTTTTAGGTTGTTAGAGCGTTGTAAATACTCACCATAGTAAGCTACAGCAACATAGCGCATATGAAATAAATGACGTCAGTACATAATAACCGCTTACGATTTTTACCGAATGTATACCGAATTGTCTGCATTGCGGTGCAACGAAGAAACAATAAATTTTGACACCCCTGCAAAGTAATCTCCCCAATCAATGCTTAGCTTGCTCCATGATGAATGTAAGAAGATAAAAAAACAATTTCAGTTTAATTGTAAATGCAGTGCAACAATGAATCGATTAAATAGATCAAAATCAATTACTAAAAGCGTTGGCAACAAATTTCATTATCGATTCGTTGTGTTGCGACACAGATGTTTGATTTAAAAAAAAAAAAAAAAAAGCACTAATTCAGCGCGGAGTAAAAATGCCCCCTTTTCTTTTCGAAAACAAAACCAACTTAACTCCACTGAAAAAAAGTGTCATACTATCACAACTATGCAGCGTTTTAACCGCCTAATACTTCATTTATGTTTTAGATATGTAAATACACACAAGTACTAATAAAACAATACATTTAGAGTTTGTAGAACACAAGGAAGTCTAACAATCCATTCAAATTTAATTTGCTGATGTGTTTTATTTATATCAGATGCACATTACACATAGTGAAAGTAACTATAAAGTTGAATCTACCCTTCTCTAAGTTCACCAGCCACTTACTTGCATGTATTTGGGGAGTAACTTATGAATTTTTGTGCTGAATCCTGGGTGTTCTGCTTTTTATGAATGAGGCAGCGGCCGCAAGTAAACATGGTGACGTCTATCTCGCGTTATTGATCACGATCACTTGCATGTTTATGTGAATTGGAATATCAGGTAGTTGATGACATGATGAGCAAGCATGTGAATATGTTGGATCAAAACTAAATAAAAGGGATACATCTGTCATACAGCACTATTGTGGCTGCGATATGTCGCGTAACAAACATTATGCGTCGCCACTGAAACATTAAGTGAGAATGTTCTACAAAAAAACTTACTCCCGGGTCAGATAAAATCTTTTAAACTCAGCAGTGAAAGAGTTAATAACAGAAGCAGCGGTGGTATAGTTACTTTGCATTGCAAGACTAATGACATGTTTGTATTCACTCTTCTTTTTTGGATCATTCATTTTTCTCAATCATCTATTGTCATGTATAGCTGCACTGCAGAAAACTTGTCTTAGTAATTTTGTCTTGTTTCCAGTTCAAATATCTAAAAATTCTTACATCAACACCAGAAAAGAAAAAGGGCATGAGAAAATGAAGTGATGCTGAAAACTTTTGTTTGAGGTTATATATTATTAATATAATTTTTCTTACCCCATTGGCAAATAATTTAGCATTTTTTAAGCAAACAATCACTAAATTTTGAGGTTAAGTGATTTCTTAAGCCATTTCATGTGTCTAGTATGTATCTTAATTTAAAAAAAAACATTTAGATATGTGGATTAAAAAACAGGACAAAACTAGCTTTTATTTTATTATTGTTACTATTATAACAGCTCAGAGATTAGCTTTTTTTTAATAAAGGGTTGAAAATTAATGCTTTTCTTATTTTTTTTTAAATCTGATTAATCAAAAAAATAATCGACAGATTAATTGATTATTAAAATAATTGTTAGTTGCAGCCCTAAAAAAATAAATAGTTTGCACTGTGCATATTTTATGGGGAGAGATTAGTTGTGTGCAATGATCTCTGATAGATGGCACTACCATCATGGCCATATACAATTTGAGGTCAAAATACTGTTATGTCTCACTGATGTTTCCATATTAATACCAGTAATGTATAGGTATACACTAATCAAAATACCCTGTATCTTTAGAAAAGTAATAATTTTCATGCTTTTGTTTATAGTTTATATATTGTTAGTTTGAAACATTAGAGCAAAGTTCAGTCCTGCTTCTGGATGCCTGTTATCCAGCAGAGATCAACTATAGTCAAACACTGAAGAAGGAGCTAATCAAGCTTTTTTTAGGATCATTTCAAATACACAAGCAGATCTGCTAAAGCAGTTGTGCTGGATCGCCTTTATTTAATTACCCTAATTAAACAAAGATAAACCAGGATCCTCCCTTCGCTATATTTCTTAGCTAGAGTTTAGTTAAAGAATCGTCTTTTGAATGTATTTTGCAAAAGAATAAATTAGATTCATACTTTACCACACAGGGTAACTTGATGGGTTCTGGAAAATGAATTCAGTGTCCACTCCAGCAAAGAAAAGTAATAAAATACACTTTTATCAATAAAATAAAATCTAGTGAAAAAGTAGAATAAACAAAGATACAAATAAAAGAAACAAAATCCTTACTCTATTCTCTGTTGAGAATAAAGGGCCTAAGACATTCAGTATACCGAAGTCAGAAAGCGCAAAGCTGATTTAAACATTTTAGCTTTTATACTCATGCATAGATATAGATCAACTCTGAAACCGTGTTGGGAGACAGGCTTCAGAAACAGTGTTCATAAATCATCCATAAACACAAGTGCATAACCTAATTAAATCATGCGTACAAGGAGCATGCTTATCACTTTAACAGTAGGGAGACCCTTAAGGGAGGCAGATACATAGTCATCTGAGTGCATTATCAAACATAAATCAACATTTAGGCAGTTTTATTATCAGCCTGAATATATAGTGTGCCTACACATTTATGCACTTAGATTCATGTGTGTAAACTGAGCAGAGAGGTCAGCGAAAGTTCCTTCAGCTGTTTTGTTGGTTCGGCGCGCCCTCTGTCGCAGACGCCTCTCCTTTCTCTTACGCTTGGCTTTATTATTAAAAGTTGTACTTTTACGCATGAGAATATCAGAATACATCAGTGATATTTTTTTAGTGTCTCATGATTAATCTCATCAGACCAATCAGACACTACACAGTGTGTGTGTGTGTGTGTGTGTGTGTGTGTGCTCTTTAGCACGTGAAAGCAGGGGGTAGACCAATGCTCATTGTAAGGTAATTGGGGTTAAACGGAAACTTGTGCCTCTCCTTGCTTTCATACAGATTACGTAAACTGAGAATATTTGTTTCACAATTGAGTTTAAATATTTAAAAGCAGACTTTCTAAGCTTTCAGCAAACTTGTTACTAGTTTGTGTGAGATGTATTGGCTGAGTTGGTTCATTTTCGGCCTCAATTCAGATTGAACTTTAAATGAGAGCGTGACTGCAGACACGCATGCTTTAGTTAATTATTAAAAAATATATACTATTTTATTATTTGCTTTTATCAAATCACTTTTATGCAATACAAATCTGTTGTCTTTGTTACAGGCAACTAAGGATGCTGGACAGATTGCAGGTTTAAATGTGCTCCGTGTCATTAATGAGCCAACTGCTGCTGCTTTAGCCTATGGACTGGATAAGACTCAAGACAAAATGTAAGTATTAGATAATCTTATTTATTGAATCCTTTTTTTTTTTTTTTTTTTTTTTTTTTTTTTTTTTTTTTACTTCATACTGATGCACATGACAAATTGCTTAATATACATTGTTGCAATTCTATAAAATGTGCCGTTAATAAAAAGAAATGCATCATAACTTTTGATGCATTTTTTTTTCTCATTAACAATTGTCATAATGCATAATGGATGGTTTTCCTGTGATGCATCGATTATGTCGCAGAATCGCTGATATGCACAATATTGCACAAATAGCACAGCAATATGGCTGTATATCGGCACTGGTGGGAGGCCTGCTTTGACTCGAATTTGCAGGCCAGGTGTTCTATTGACCCACCAGTGATGATATACAGCCATATTACACTGCTACGAGTGTGATTGCATTAATACAACAGTTTAACAGCATAATAGTGTGTGTATATATTTAAAAAGAAAAACAAATACGGAGAGTCTCAAAAATCCTTTTGTATGAGGAACTACTTCTGCCATTTTATTCACATTTGCAGCTGACGGTCAGAACAGCAGAAACCATTGCTACTTCACCTACGACACTTTAGAGCTAGTAATTGAATAATTCTCTAGCATGATGGCCAAAATGATGATTGAACGGGGGCTTTTGCTTACAATTTAAGATTATAAGGCCAAACAGCATGAAAATACATCAGTCTACAGAGGTTATCCAGCATTTCTCTGTCTTTTTCAGGGATATTTAATTTAAAATCCCGATTACAACAAAGCAAACACTGTCAGATTACTATGATATAAATACAGCACTACAAAGTACAACACACAGAGAGAGAGAGAGAGAGAGAGAGAGAGAGAGAGAGAGAGAGAGAGAGAGAGAGAGATCAACTTAGAATGTCATTTACCTGTGCTGTAATGATTTGTCCAGCTGTAGTTTTAAACTTGTACTGAGAAATGGCTGTCTTTCGCCCCTTAGGACTTATTTGCTTTATCACCATCTTGTGGTAGAGTCAATCATCTTTATTCTGTTCGGTATGACTGAATCTCTGATATTATGAATATTTAAAATAGGCACTATCCTAGTCAATAAACTCCATAGTTGCAATATAAATAGCTACATTCTCACCTGAAAAAATGCCTCAAAAGTACATTGTTGTCCAACAGCTGCAATATGTCAATTTGTTCCGAGTTTATTGATCTGCTGTCACTATGTAGACGGAGTATTACATGAGCCAGGAGTGAAGAGCTGTACGAGTTGTGATATTGCAGAATATCACAAAGCTATCAGCCAATCAGATTAGAGAAACCGACAGTACTCGTGGATAAATTGTGGTCTATCAATATCGGGGGCTAAATATTGTGATAATGTCGTAATGTGAGTTAACCTGCGATTAGTGTGTACGTGTGACAGTCAGATTTCTAGATGTGAAAGCACGCAAGTCAAATAATCGAATGTTATATCATTGCATCCTTACATGTTAATAATGTTTACAAGATTTTAGCATTTCCCCTACACACCAATTATTTAGGGACTGTATACTTTGCCTGTTTTTACAAATAAAGTATATAAATACAGAAATATTTTTTGCTTTAAAGATGCTCTAATTTTAAGATGATGTCAGGTTACATGTGAGTAAATAATGTTTAAAAGTAGTGCACAGTACGTAATTTGTTATTAATTGTGCACTCAGCCCAATGTGTTTTTATATTGCTAGGGCTTTTTTCAGATGATGTTTTTAGACTTTGACTTGCGTTTAATCTCACTGTCTTCATGACAGAATTGCTGTTTATGATCTTGGTGGTGGAACCTTTGACATCTCTGTTTTGGAGATCCAGAAGGGTGTTTTTGAGGTGAAATCTACCAATGGAGACACCTTCTTGGGAGGAGAAGATTTCGATCAGCACCTTCTCAGGCACATAGTCAAAGAGTTCAAGAAAGAGGTTTGTAGTCATCATTTGATGCACTTTTGACTACGTAAAATATACCACATCAAAGTGGACAAATGTAGAGAACTGAATGTAAATTAAATGTAAAGTTTGTAAAGCTACTATTGAGCTAGCAAATATGGGGGAGAGGATGCATTTTACAGCCAAGCAAAAATGTATACCTCAGATTTCTAAGCCAAGTTATATTGATAGTAGGGATGCAACAATACAGTTAGCCCACGGTTCAATACATACCTCGGTTTTTAACATGGTTTTTGGTTCGGTTCTCATGGCTTGACGCATATATATATATATATATTTTTTTTTTTTTTACTGTATAGGCAATAGGAACAGTGAGAGGTTAAGGAGAAAAAAAATTAAACAATTTATTTCAATACTCATTTTGTTTTACCTAAAAAACAAGAAAAGTACACTAGTTACTAGTGTATTGTATAAAATAAAATCTCACAGCTGCTGGTAGCCTATGTCCAAACTGGGGAACACAAATTCCTACATTTTAAAAATAAACGTACATGTGAAGTTAAGATTAATTGGGCGTTTCAAATAAACACATTTGTACTTGAGTAAACATAAACCATCTTAATTATCTCGTTGCTAAAAAAAATTTGATATTGTAGTCTGTAACTCTAATCCATTGCTTTTTTTTTTTTTCGGTGACAAAAGCCTGCATCTAATCACCGAAAATGGCTGCAAGTCTTAAGCAATATACTTCCCTGGAGTAATATACAAAATCGAAATGTCCTCACACCGCAGATTTGAAAGACGTCATCGCTTCCTTGTACTGTTGCCTCACTTCGCTGGCGCTTCCTTGTACTGCTGTCTCAGCCTTACTTCACTGCCGCTCGGCCTTGTTAAAGAGTGGAATGATGGTTAAGCGCTCCCTAGCTAGAGCATAGTGATAGGATATTTATTAGTGGGGAGGAGTTTCCTCATTTTAGCTCATAGACTTACAGGCATACACAGTCAATTCGGGGAGATGTAGAACGCACAAATTATTTAAACGCGAAACCGAGAAAAACGAAATTCACAAGCGTGGATTGATCGTGGATGTCATACTGAACGGTTCAATCATGACATCCCTAATTAATAGCCACTATGAAAACAAAGTTCTCAAGAAGAATATTGACGCTAAAATCATTTTAATATCACTGTTTTAATGTTTTTAGATGTCAGGATTTTAGTCCATAATTTTTGGCTGAAGTGGAAACCATTTTAAAGTGATTTTTAACTTTTAAGCCTAAATTTGAGAGATGCTTTTAAATAAAAATGTATGTCAGAGTTTGTTCTGCTACTGTGAGTTGGAGGCGTCTAATGTGAAATTTCATTGCAGTCTGGTGTGGATTTGATGAAAGACAACATGGCACTGCAGAGGGTGAGAGAGGCAGCAGAGAAGGCAAAGTGTGAACTGTCTTCCTCTTTGCAGGTGAGTGTCAGCATGTGATCAGCTAAAGACCAAAAAAAGCCTTTCTTTAGTCCTTTATTGTAATAACTGTAACAATAGTGTCAATTGATTTAAAGTGTCATAGAAGGAAAATCTGGATATTCAGGCATATAAGAGTGTATTGACTAATAAGAGTTTATTAAGTACATTGAAACGAGCCTCAAGCACCATTGTTTACTTTAATCAAGTAAATCATATGGGTGTAAAATCCTGGTGAAAAACAGGCAGTATGAAACATCACACTGACAATCTGCATGGGATCATTAATATGCATTCCACTAGCAACATTTGAATAGGCACAACATTTTCTAGTGAAAGAAAAAAAATAAACGTGTTATATGTGATCTTTTTCCATGTACTGAACCTGTGAGCTTATTCGTACCTGCATAGGTATATTTAAAGCTCAATATATATTTTTTGATAATGTTTATTTAGATTTTTACAGACATTTTCAGTCTTCCCATTTAATCCAATGATGTTCAGAGCACAGCTGTCAGACCGAGCAGTGATGTTAATCACAAACATGCATCCAGCTAATGCTCAGCAGTAGGTTATAGTTCTGAAAGCTTTCACTGGAGCATTTGAATGCAGCGTCAAGTTCATATACATTTGCTCATAGACCGCTTTCAGTGGACTCTTGGTTGCATGGATACTTTTGAACTGTGGCACACACGCAGGCTCATCGACAGGGTGCTTTTTTCATTATCAATTGGAACTGAAGTCTTTTAAAGTCTATTTTTACTTCTGAGTTGGAAGATGAGGTAATGAAACCTCAGCACCATCCACAACACCAGCTGTGTCAAAACACACTATAACTTTGTTCGTTCGTTCAGCTCTGAATAGCTGAAACAGTCACTTTGTTATTTTTGTTTAAGAGTAGTCATACCGTTTAATAGTTTTAAGTTAAAGGTTAGTCTGTGAGTTTGTTTATTTGATGGTTTATTACAAATAAAACCGATACAAATAAACTCACAGACTCCTTTTCTTTACCTTTGCAAATGTAAGATTACCAATAATCTATTATACTGTTTTGATTTTTTTTTTTTTTTTTTTTTTTTTTTTTTAAATGTTATATTTTATAGGTGATTTCATAGTTTGAGACTTTGCATAGACGTAATGGGAGTTTTGGCAGCTTTTCTGAGGCTACTTTCATATTATATCCATATGGAAATTGAATCATATCAACTGAAATTAAGATATATATCATGATATAAATTTTGACCATTGTTGTCCTGCCCTAGGTATATTCATATGTTTATTTTATTGAATATTAATTGTAAAAAAAAAAAACTTTTCAAAACAGCTGAGAAGTTAAGTTTGCTTTCCTTTCTTAATTGTTAGCAATTATTATAGAAGTTATTCAAGTTCTGCTTGATTTTCTAATTTATTAAAACAATAAATCCTAGGTTTCTATTATTTTATTGATTGTTTACTAAATTGAGTGTAAATATTGTAATTCATACTATCTTCATATTGCACATAGACTGACATCAACCTGCCATACCTGACAATGGATGCTTCAGGTCCTAAACACTTGAACATGAAGCTCACACGGTCTCAGTTTGAAGGTATAGTGGCAGATCTCATCCGCAGGACAGTCGCACCCTGTCAGAAGGCTATGCAAGATGCTGAAGTCTCCAAAAGTGACATTGGCGAGGTTTTACTAGTTGGCGGAATGACCCGAATGCCGAAGGTAGATGCTAAGAAAAGCTTAAGATTGTTTTTGATGATTTTGTTTTGATAATTTTTGATTCTTTAAATTATTTTATTTATTTTCCTCTCTCTCTAATCTTAGGTCCAGCAGACAGTTCAGGATCTGTTTGGCCGTGCTCCCAGTAAGTCCGTTAACCCAGATGAAGCTGTGGCCATTGGGGCAGCCATACAGGGTGGAGTTCTTGCAGGGGATGTGACGGATGTGCTCTTGTTGGATGTTACCCCACTGTCTCTTGGCATTGAGACTCTTGGAGGAGTCTTTACCAAACTCATCAACAGAAACACAACAATTCCTACCAAAAAAAGCCAGGTAGGTGATTTAAATTTGACAAAACATTTGCATTGCTTATTTTTTTGTATTGATTAAATGTGTTGGTGTTAATAGATCACTAATCGATGCTGGTGATTTTTAGGTGTTCTCTACTGCGGCTGATGGACAGACTCAAGTGGAGATTAAGGTTTGTCAAGGAGAGCGAGAGATGGCTACAGACAACAAGGTTCTGGGACAGTTCACTCTGGTATGTATGTGCCTTAGAAGAAAAATTGACATAATAGTGCAGATTTAAATTTAATATAATATCGTGACCCAAAGTGCTAATTGGTTCAATTTGTGTACTGAACAGGTTGGAATCCCTCCTGCTCCTCGTGGAGTTCCACAGATTGAAGTTACCTTTGATATAGATGCTAATGGGATAGTACATGTCTCCGCTAAAGACAAGGGCACTGGCCGAGAGCAACAAAGTAAGTCCTAACTATAATAAGATTCAGTAAAACCATGTCTGTTATCAATGTGCGGTTTATTAACTTGCTTAATTTTAAAGCTTATTGTTATGGGATGCTAATGGTTAGTTTTCATCATTTTCACTCTGATTGCTGTTTTAAGCCTTGGTTATAAGTAGGCCCACATGGAATCTCCGCACGCATAATTCCGCAGATTTTTAACCCATCGTTGATTCTTTATTCAGTTTTTAAATTAATTTCAGTAATATTATTAACTAATATGAAAATATTTGATTTATTTGCAGTATAGCTTGTAAAGTAATATTTTCTGTCTTTTAGTAGATATATTATATGAGAGACTTGCTTTGTTTACCAAATAAAGTGGATCTGATTGAATTTGATTTTGTAAACATTAAATATAAGTTAAAGGTATTACTTTTTTTATTTCATATATTAAGATTTTAGTTATGATACTCCCAAAATCATTCCGCATAAATCCACAGATTTTTAAACTTCAGCGCAGAAATTGCAAAAAATGTCTGCAGATTCCGTCTGGCCCCAAGTAATGGGGCTAGCAGTTCACAGTTTCATTAATCTAGTAAATGGTACAGAACAAATGCCAAATAACAGTAACTTTTTGAATTTTGTTTTTGAAATTTCAAATATTTCAGTAATGTTTGTTCTTTTCACTTTTACAAATCCATTCAACTTTGTTTGAATATACAGATTTGCTGCCACACATTACATAAGTAAAATGGTTTGTGAAAACCATTACATGATGAGTTTTTTTCCCTTTAACTTTATTCAGTTGTCATCCAGTCATCTGGTGGCTTAAGCAAAGATGACATTGAAAACATGGTCAAGAATGCTGAGAAGTATGCGGAGGAGGACAGGAGAAGGAAGGTAGTGTCTATTTTAATGTTAATTCAAATCCTGTGTTTTTTCTATTTTATTTTTTTTACTAACTTTGTTTTATTGGATTTTTTTAAAAAAAGTTGCAAGTATAAAGACTAAATGATCATTTTTATTTAAAGGACCGTGTTGAAGCAGTCAACATGGCAGAGGGTATCGTTCATGACACCGAGTCAAAGATGGAGGAGTTTAAGGATCAGCTGCCAGCTGACGAGGTCTGACATTTACTGGTTTGTTATCTTTAGTGTGGAGAAACTGTTGTTTTGTGTAACAGTGGTAATTGTTTTTTTTTTCTTTTGTAGTGTAACAAATTGAAGGAGGAGATCAGTAAAGTACGAGAGCTTCTCTCGCGAAAGGATACCGAGACAGGAGAGAACATAAAACAGGCAGCCACAAGCCTGCAGCAAGCCTCACTCAAACTGTTTGAGATGGCATATAAGAAGGTATATTCTAACTTTTTACTTTGAATCTTTTATTTCAAATCTTTTTTTACATTTGAAATTGTTAATATAAGCCTGCTGAAGCAGTATACTTAAGCAATCAGCAAATAATTAAGATTTTTAAAGGTGATTATCAGTAAACACCATTGTATTTTTTAACATATTGCTCAGCACTACTGCCTACTAGCATTTCAAAGTTGTTAGTGGTGGTGCAACATTAACAGAAGTTTAAATGTTAAATACATTTAATACAGTGTGTGTGTGCGCGTGTGTGTGTGCTAAGGATACATAGATGACTCGTCGTATGTCAACAAATATTAGTTGTCATTTTGATCACATGACCTGCAGAATCTTGATTTGACCATAATTGGAGACCACCCTCCTGAATGCTATTGCAGTTGAAGGAAACAGATATGCAGATTATGATAGAGTGCAAATGACGGTTCACAAAATGTAACACTTCATTTAGGCTAGTGATACACGCAAAGGTCATTACATGACAGACTGGCAGGTTTGGGAAACTTTGAAGCGATGCTTCAAGACTAGGGATCTCTTCAAGCAAGATTTTTTAAGAACTTGGATGACTTCAGCAAAATCAACAAGTTTGACTAAAGCAGTGTTATGCTGTATTTTATAGACATTAAGTAGTCAGTCCTTGAGCTTGAAGCCCTTTACAGCCTCAGGACTGACCCCTTAACAAAACTGTAAATGGCAATAAAGAAACACCCACTACTATGTGCTTGTAGCAAAGACAACAAGACTAGGTAATGTAGACTAAATTATGGTTGTGCTTAATAGAAATGGTCAGACAGATGTGTTTAGAGTTCTATTTTGAAGCTTTAACATGCTGGGCACTAAATACATTGAGAATCTGCATATTGTGCACTTTGCCTGTGAACAGCTGAGCTCCTTGTTAAAGTCCATCGCACTCCATTGTTTTCCATGAGTGTGCTGTATGCACACCATGTTCAATTTTTTCACATTGCTTAGCAATGCATAAACAATGCAAAGAAGTATGGCGACTTAAGTCATGCCTCTTCTGTTTCCAAAATAAGAGTCTCACATTTATGAATGAACCAAAAAATGTGGAAAAAAATCCCATTATTGTAACCTCACTGGGTACCGTGGCCAATCAAAAGCAGTCTGGTGCATGCATAATAATTTTACACTCACAGGATTTACATGAATGGGTAAAGACTGGAGTTTGAAGCTCATAGTACAGCCTTTTCCATGCCCTCTTATTCGACTAAGTATATCCAGATTTCCATTTATATGGCACCTTTAGTGTAATGTTATATGAGAATACTGGACAGCATATTTGATGTTACACATCGCAAATTATATTTCTCGAAAACCCGTATGACCTGCTCTTTAAATACACAGTGTATTTTTTCAGTGTTAAGTAGAATTTGTGGAATTGATAGATGCTTTAGAACAGGGGTGTGTCCCCAAACTCTGTCCTGGAGGGCCGGTGTCCTGCAAAGTTTAGTTCCAACTCCAATCAGACAAACCTGGACTAACTAATCTAGATTTAACTAGGCTTTTAACAACCATGCTGGTGTATTGAGGCAAGTATAAGCTAAAATCTGCTGGACACCAGGAACTACTTGGACTACCCTAGCCCTTAAGTCTTGGTTGTTGTTGTAATTATTGCACTTTATTTATATATATATATAAAAAAAAATATATATATATATGTTCGAAATTCATGTAGACCATGTACTTATTAAAGTTGGTAAAATGAAAACTAATAAAAACAGCTATTCAAAAAAATACATTTAATAAAAAACCTATACCTGCAGCCCTAATAAAATAGGACTGTTTTCTGAATCTATTTGTCCTGTTATTTCTGTTACTCGTTTATTTCATGCTTTATGTGTATTTCTGTGCATGTATCTGTTATTTCCTTTACCTCATGAATTGGATTGTGGTTTACAGATGGCATCTGAAAGGGAAGGCAGCAGTGGCTCAAGTTCATCAGGAGAAGCAGGAGAGAAGAAGGAGGGTCAACAGTAAAGCCGATGACCGTTGAGATCGTTTGTGGAACTGAATGGCTTGGGAGCGTGAATTTGTTTTCCTGAGCAGCGCATGCAGAATATTCTCAAACATACTGTGTTTTTGGCAGTAATTTCTACAAAACTAAATTGTCCTTTTCCTCATTTACCTCCCTTACATTGTTTTACATTCATTTGTGTCTGCTGTAAATCTGTATCAGCCTTGGAAAATAATGTGCAGCATGTTCGATTTGCCACCGTGGCTTCAAAAATCAGTGCAATACATGTTAGCTTGACAAAATACATGCTCTCACCGCAGGCATAATCCTATTGCCATTTAGAGATACATTCCAGCCATTTGGCCTCAGTGTTGTATGGAGTCCTGTTTTTGAGTTAATTATTTTTATTATTACTGAAAATGTGTGTGTTGACCTGATGGGGTGGAATGCATGTCTGAATGGCTTTAGGGTGTATTTACAGTTAGTTTATACTGAATACTTTAATACTTAAGTGTGGCTGAAGTGTTTCAAGAAAACAAAGTTTTATTATAATCACTAGAGTATCTGTTCTATCAATTCTCCTTAAATGCATCGATTTCAAGCTTGTGCCAGTCAGTTTGAGGTTGGGTATGAAACTTGAATAAACCTAGGTAGCGTGGAATTGATAGTCAAATTGTCAGTTTGTTCATACAGTTACTAGTGCACATAAAGTACATTAGTACGTGTATGTTAGCTTGACATGTATAAACCTGTATCTCCAGACTAGATGATATTTAAAATGGATGCTCAAGCAAACAGGTTTAATTTCATTTTAATCTATGTATTGCTGTTAATGACAATAGTGATTTATTACAAGTCAGGCTGTCTTGAGTGAAGGATCAACTACTTATTGTCATTTCCTTGCTGCAAAATATAACACAATCCCATCTTCTCTGCTTTTTCTATATGACTTTCTGGTTCATTTAAAGAAAAATAAAAACTAACCACGGTTGCTCTGTACAAAAGCTGTTGTCTGTTTAAAAGAATTGTAAAATGTTCAAAACGGAATTGAATGAATAGATGAGCCTAAAGTAAACTTCCAATTCTGTCTTTTTTTTTATAATAAAATGTGTATTTATCAGCTGAGCTATGTTTGTAGTGGTGTGTCTTGTTCCCCCAGCACTACATTTTGAATGCCTCTATAAATTATGGTACCTAATTAATGTCTTGGAGTTGTATGGATTATGATCAAAATACCCAAGTGCAGCTTATATTTAACTTGCATGAATTAATTATTCACCAAACTGCATGTCTAAAACTCTTCACAAACGTTTGGAAATGAGAGTGTGGACCTAATGGGATACAGTGCATCTGGAAAGTATTCATAGCGCTTCACTTTTCACATTTTTTTAATGTTACAGCCATATTTCAAAATGGATTAAATTAATTTATTTCCTCAATTCTACACACACTAGCCCATAATGAAATGATTACATGTACATAAGTATTCTCAGCCTTTGCCTTGAAGCTCTAAATTGAGCTCAGGTACATTCTGTTTCAACTGATGTTTCTTGAGATGTTTCATCAGCTTAATTGAAGTCGACCTGTGGTAAATTCAGTTGATTGGACATGATTTGAAAAGGCATACACCTGTCTATATAAGGTCCCAGGGTTGACGGTGCATGTCAAAGCACAAACCAAGCTTTTTTTTTTTTCTTTTTTTTTTTTGAAGAAATTTGCATTATTTTTACATTTTCTTTTTACAATCTCATGATTGTTATTTTTGTTTGTATTGTGATGTAAAAGGGTTTTAGAAGTTATTACAACCTAACTCACCATTTCTGTTGCCAGCGAAACCAGCGAAAGAGACGTTTATAGATAAAATTAGTTTTTCTAATAAAAAAGATAGAAATTACAAAAATTGAAAAGGTTGTCACTTTGCTTCCAGTAATATCTTGGAAAAAAATATTTAGTGATTTGAAATGGAGAAAAAATTGTCTTTTAATCAAATTTTATTATAATAAACAATTTTAAAAAAGCTTAATTCTAAAATTAATGTAAAAGGTTCATTTTGTCAATTTCATACAGGAACTTTATATTTTGGGATTGTAATTATGCTGTACAATTATTTTAAACATATTGGCTCATTTATTAATGATAATACACTGCAAGATGTTACTTTTAAAGAAATTATTTTTGGTTTTGAATCTGCCTCTATTAATGCTTGTTTTGTCATAAATTTAATGTATTTTCTTTAAAGTCCATATTCACAAATACAAATTTGCTAATACCAAACCACCAAAAAAACTTTTTTTTTTTTTTTGCAAGAATTTAGTCATTATTTACATTTAATTTAATCATCTGAAAATATAAAAGCAAACAGAACCATTTTATTTTGGAATGACTAATTCATACTATGTAATTAATTCTTAAATGTCTTAGCCTCAAGTTTGTCATGTTCTTTATTTTTGTTTTTTTTCTTGTGTATCTTTTTTTCATACTCTGGATTGTAAACAAATATCATAGATATAATAGTTTAACTTCTAATAACTTTTTTTTTTTTTATCTTTACCCACAGTTAGTTATTTTGCAAGATAGTTGTATACTGACAAAGTGCCTTTATTCTGAAGCCTTTGATTTAGATTAAAATGTAATTTAAAGACTTGTTTATTAGGACAGTTGGAATAATTGGTCGAGTTATTGTATAACTAGTTTTTTGCGTAGACAATCAAAAATATAAAGTAAATATTTCTTAGGCTAATAAAACTGACCTTATTATTTTTTTTATTAGAAACTGCTTTTATTCAAGAAATATAAGAAATAGGACTTGTGACTCCAGAAGAATTATTTTTTGTTTTATAGGAAATACTGTGAAGATTTCCTTGGTTTGTTAAAGATCACATGAAAAACATCTTAAATTAATGGGTGGGCAAAAAAAAAAATACTTCAATTCTGTCTTTTAAAGATTACAGGTGCGAAAATGTGCCTTGAACTTGAATGTTAAAACTGTCTTATCCTACAATACAAAGTTACTTGTCAAATAAGTTAATTTTGAGTTTTAAAAATGTATTATCTTATTTAAATAATTGTTTAAGTAGTTTGTGATGTATGTTAAAAGTGTGCCTCCTAAAAGTACAAGTGATCCCTGCCTGGCCCCTCCAGTTACTCTGGTCTAGAACCGCCACTGGCTGGCAGCAAGTAGATATTTATTATAAATAGGAAATGTAATGCATATATTTATTTACAACCAAGTAGCCAATCCAATTGTCCCAGTTGTCTTTAACATACACATTGTAGACTTTTTTTCCATTACCTCATTATCCTTAATGTGAAACTCCTCCGGGACTGTTGCTTGCTTTCGCTTTTGTTTCAGTAAGATACGATGACACACCATCTTCACTGATCTGAGGAGCAGGAGGGCAAAGTAAGTTTACTTGGTTTTGATGTACATGTTTTACCTAGTATCGTTTTCTGGAGCCTCAAAATAAAGTAGTTTTGTCCTTGAAACAAATACAGACATTAAGACGTAATAGGTTTACCAACACTTCAGTGTAAAAAAATTAATGAACTGTCAACTTAGTTCAGCTAAAATTTAGCCGCTTTAATGTAACGTTGTCGTTGTGACGTTACGTTTGACTAGAAAAATTACATTACTGCATCTTAAGTCGGGCTTTACCAGTTGATTATCCCATTACGTTTTTGACCAAAAACGGATTATAAATACATTACATACATGAACTTAAAGTTGAAGTTAAAAAAAAAATGTTCATAACTACTGGACTTTTATTTTGAAATTGTGTTTACAGTGTCTTTCTAAGGTCACAGCGTCTGAGTTCACTTGAACGCGATTTTGAACTCCAGTCGGAGGGGTGCAAGGCTTTCAGAGGCGGTGAGAAATACTTGAAACTTATTTGATAAGTTATGTCTTCGCGTTAGAGCTTAATTTACTTTTTTTTTCATGTGATGTTTAGTTGCTTATTAAAGTTTATTACGCATGAGTAAAATACAGAAAATACTTACTGTATTGGCGCGCAGGACCCCCCAACCCACGCATCAAAACGTCATGAAACAGCCATGTTTGACATTATCGTCATCATGATCAATTTCACTTTTGAAAGTGGCGTTATGAAAAGTTTTAATGTGCATTTGTTTGGTCTGTTTTTTTAGTGTCATTCATCCTTGCACTAACGTACAGCAGTAAAACAGTAAGCAATTAAGTTATACGAATTGAGTTACGTTATTATGACACTAGTTTCAACGTACAATTAACGAATACTAATTGTAAGTATTGAAAGCGTAACGTGTACTTTAGCGTCGTATGAATTGTGTTGGGTGTATGGGGTGTTGAAGTAACTTAGTGACTGTTGAGGTAACTTAGCAGCTGAGTCTGCAAAACCTCACTTCCGTATCAGCAACTTAAGACTTTGCCTTCATGTTCAGTTTTGTACATTTAAAATAACTAAGAATAGACACTTAAACCAAATTAGGTATTTGGAGTTGCTAATATTTATTATTTCACCTGAGAATTAAATTTAATCTAAAATTAGATATCATATTTCTGGAATATTTAGTGATTTTAAACTACCAATATATTAACCCTGTCTACTTTTATTAGGTAGTCTATTTTAAATATTTAGAATATTTAGTCTGTTTTTAAACATTTTTTCAAATTTGTTCACATCACGTCTGTTTGACTCATCTAATACTAGTCAAAAGTTCAATAAAATTTCTAAATTAATGTGTGTGTGTGAGAGAATTCCATGCAAATGTCAACCTTGCCATGAAAAAAATTTAAGCTTCAACCAAAGTAGCAAAACCGTTTGTACATTTTTGGTGTACAAAAAAACCTACTCAAAAATGTCTACGTCAATGTTTTCAAAGTATTATATTTCATTTAGCAAAGTCACACAAGTGCCAATTTCACATCAGTCACATCCATAACGAAACTTTTACCTCAGAAATGTAAAAGTGTAAAATAAAATAAAATCAATCATGTTTGTTCTATAGAGAGTCAACTCTTTTCCTTTTTATTAGCGTTGTTTCTCTTGGGTTTCATTCACAGAATTTCTACGTGTGTTGTTTGCTGTAAACTTGAATACCTTTTTCGTCACATCAGTAACACATGTTTATTTTCCTCATTTGAAATATAAAAAGTTTTTACAGATTGATATTTTTGTGATTTCATCACTCTGTGGTTAGTTGTTTTGGACTATATAAACAGATTTTTCAATATAATGTTAACATATTTTCTCTGAATTTAAGTTTAAAGTTTTTACTGCAAATGTCACATCCATACCGCTGGAATTGATTATGTGTGTGTGTGTGTGTGTATGTATATATGTGTATGTATGTATGTATGTATGTATGTGTGTATATATATATATATATATATATATATATATATATATATATATATATATATATATATATATATATATATATATATATGGCTGATTCCAGCGTCATGGATGTGACATTTGCAGTAAAAATTCAAAACATAAATTCGCAGAGAAAGTATACGTTAACATTATATTGAATCATCTGTTTATATTTTCCAAAACAACTAACCACAGAGTTATGGGATCAAAAAAATTCAATCTGTGAACATTTTTATACTTTAAATGAGGAAAATAAACAAGCGTTATGGATGTGATAAAAAAGTCTGCGAGTTTACAGTATACAACATATTTCGTAGAAATTCTGTGAATTAAACTGCACAACCCAAAATAAATAATGCTCAACAAAAGGATAAGAGTTGGCTCTTTATAGAACAAAACTGATTGATTTTATTTTATTTTGACATTTTTGCATTTTTGAGGGAAAAGCTTTGTTATGGATGTGACACTTTTTCGTTATGGATGTGACATGTGAAATTGCCATTTGTTTG
Organism: Danio rerio; assembly: GCF_052040795.2. Taxonomy (NCBI): domain Eukaryota; kingdom Metazoa; phylum Chordata; class Actinopteri; order Cypriniformes; family Danionidae; genus Danio; species Danio rerio. The sequence continues at coordinate 12,774,011 of NC_141034.1, forward strand.
ACTTTGGTAAATCAAATATAATAGTTTGAAAACATTGACAGAGACATTTTTAAGTATTTTTAAAATACGGTAAAACAGTTGCCTGCGCAAAAAATGTAGAAACGGTTTCGCTATTTTGGTGAAAACATTTTTCTTTTCATGGCAAGGTTGACATTTTAATGGAATTGCTCATATATATATATATATATATATATATATATATATATATATATATATATATATATATATATATATATATATAATATCATAACAGATTTCAAAAAAATGTTTTTTTGCCGCAGAGTGAACTTTGCTAATGCCAAGTTAATGTAGTAGAAAGTATTTTGGTAAAAAAAAACAAAAAAAAAAAAACTTTTGTTTGATTTTTAGGTGCCACTGCCTGTTTGGATGCAGAATGCAGACGATTAAGTGTGTGGTGGTGGGAGACGGTGCGGTAGGCAAGACATGCCTTCTTATTTCTTATACGACAAATGCCTTTCCAGAGGAGTACATTCCCACAGTGTTTGACAACTACAGTGCTCAGATGAGTGTAGATGGGCGCACTGTCAGCCTCAACCTCTGGGACACGGCAGGGCAGGAGGAGTATGACCGTCTGCGCACGCTTTCTTACCCACAAACTAATGTTTTCATCATTTGCTTTTCCATCGGAAGCCCTTCATCATTAGCTAATGTTCGCCACAAGTGGCACCCGGAGGTGTCTCACCACTGTCCCAACGTGCCAATTCTTCTAGTTGGCACCAAGAAGGATCTGCGTTCAGATACAGAGACAATTAAGAAGTTGAAGGAGCAAGGGCTTGCACCCTCTACTCAACAGCAGGGTGGCACCCTGTGCAAGCAGATCAATGCTGTGAGGTATCTGGAGTGCTCGGCGCTCCGCCAGGAAGGCGTGCGGGATGTGTTTGTAGATGCTGTTCGTGCTGTGCTCTACCCCATGACCAAAAAGAATACCAAGAAGTGTGTTCTCTTATAGTCGGCTGTACATCGGGGACTGCTGGAGGAGTATAATTTTATTAACAAGCTGACCCTTTTATTTGTGTAATTTTTTTTTTCTGTGTCTCACTGACTTTCTCCTGCTAACATAAGTACCTTTCGTTTTTGTATTACTTGTAGATCAGTCTGCCAAAGTTATTCGCCTATTTTTTTATGATAATAGAAAACAGATTATTTACGGATGCTCAATGAAAGATATTTTTATATACAGATGCGGTGACCATGTCCATGATTAGCAAGTATGTAGAGTGGGATTTTTGCTTGATAATGACCTTGACTGTGCATTCTGATTAATGTGCAATTTAATGAAGACTGACTGAGACCGACACTTTAGGTTTCCCTTCCAATTCTTTGATAAGCCCCTTAAAGTCTTTTTTGTAGCTGTTATATTCACACAAAAGCAATATTTCAACCAGTTGTAAAAGGATATGTTTTTCTCCAAAATCAGGTTTATCAAAAGAAAAAGTTTAGAGATACAACACCTTTTAAGGAGCATTCTGATATCTGTTATTCACAATCGCCAGCTGTTAAAAACTTATTTCCATAATGCAAAAACGAAACCTTGATTTTTATTTATTGATGATTATTTTTAGTGTCATGCTGTACAGTTTTTTTTTTCAGATATATATTTTTTTATTTTACAAAAAAAAAGTCCCTTTTAAGAATTGCCTCATGTGCTTTTTTTTTTTTTTTTAAAGCTGCCTCCCATGGCTAAGCAAGTAATATATTATTATTTTTATCAGATTTAAGCAGCATCCCATTTTCTTGTTAGATTTTATGAAGCAATTTTTTACTCAAAGCTTACTGAAGTTAAACTTTTAGTTAGAGTTAAGTCTTATCTGCCACACCCTCAGCCTGATTCCTAGGATTTACCCTGTATTTTATGCAGCACAAGAGTTGTTTGTCAGTTGTTTTTATAAGATCCCTCATTCCTATGACCAAGTGAATGTCTCACACCGTGCACTGTGTGATACATGAACAGTGATTTGTCTTTCAAACCCAAAGAAGACTAAGCTGCAGGCATGCGTGGCTTCTGTCGTTTTAACCCGCTGGGTCCAAAGTTCAAACCTGCACTAAGATGAGTGCTATTTGCTTCTGTTTGCTTTGGAGAAAGAATGACTCCAAACTACAGGATATATATACCGGCCGCTTTATTAGGTACACTATACTAGATGGACCCCTTTTGCCTTCAGAACTGCCTTTATATTTCTAGGCATAGATTCAACAAGGTACTGGAAATATGCGATGCGAATCTTCTGTTCCACAACATCTCAAAGGTGCTCTATTGGATTGAGATCTGGTGACAATGGAGGCCATTTGAATATAGTTAACTTATTGTCATGTTCAAAAAACCGGTCTGAAATTAGTTGCGCTTTGACATGGCATGTTGTCCTGCGGGAAGTAGCTACCTGGTCTGATCTTGTGCTGCTGTAGCCCATCCACTTCAAAGTTTGATGTGTTGTACGTTCAGAAATGCTTTTCTGCATACCTCGATTGTACCAAGTTTCTATTTAAGGTACTGTTGCTTTCTATCAGCTCAAACCGATCTGGTCATTCTCCTCTGACCTCTGGAATCAACATCTCTGTAAACCCTAGAGATGGTTGTGCGTGAAAATCCCAGTAGATCAGCAAATTCTGAAATACTCAGACCAGCCCTTCTGGCAAAAACAACCATGTTCAAACGTTCAAAGTCACCTAAAACACCTTTCTTCCTCATTCCGATGCTCAGTTTGAAATGCAGCAGGTCTTATTGGCCATGTCTACATGCTTTAATGCATTGAGTTGCTGCCATGTGGCTGGCTGATTAGAAATTTGCGTCAATGAGCAGTTGGACAGGTGTACCAAATAAAGTGGCCGGAGAGTGTGTACTGTATATGAATAGAAATGTGTCATTTCGATATATTTGTTTGGATAGGGAGGGATTTTATTTTTACTATAAACCAATGGTTATTTTATACTGCTTTACATGATGAATATGAGGGTATAAGTTGTCTGTCATGTTACCTGACAACACTGGCCACTGTTTTTTAGTATCAGAGTTTTTAAAATATGGGATACCTCCCCATGTTGCTAACATCATGCCGTAAGTGACTACATTGATCGTGGTCAAAGTAATTGTTGTAGGCAGTTGATGAACTGCAGCTATGTATGGGGTTATAATGTGTTATTTAACTCCATGGAACAAGAGCTTTTTGTGCTTTCATAACTGGAAGTTGCCGTTGTGCTAAACTGACATCAATGAATCACCGTGTAGTGTGAAAACCGATGCTATGGAAACCTGTGATTTTATAACTGATTGTCATTTATGTTTTTTTATATTGCCTTGCATTTGAAAACCTTTAGCTTTTTAAAATTGTCTGCCAAAGTGCCTTTGGATACAGAGATTTTCTGTGCAGGTTCATGTTTGAATCACACCTTTTATAATTTACAGTGATGTTTGTTTCTGATGACGTAATTCCTGTTTTGATTTGATTAACGTGTTGCTGAACCTGATGTGTTGTTTGCTGAGATGAAAAGGAAATGGAAGGGAAATGCTCTTGGTGATGAAGTGCGCTAATGTGGATATCATGATTGGTTATCATGAATGTGGGTATCATGATTGACTGTGTGCAGTGAATGATGGGTGAACTATTTAATATAGTTAATATACTGTTTTATAGTTTCCGTTTCATCTTTTTAACCTTGCATACTTTCATTAACAGACAGTTGGCTTCACTAATCATATTGGGATGTGGTGCTTCATTTACACTGTGCTAAATTCATGCACTGGGATCTCAATTTGATCAAAATTGCCATTTTTATTACAAAAAAATAGTTTGAACTCACCTTGAAATAATTTCAAACTAATGCCAAATAAACGTTTATGTATCAATTTTAATACTGGCGTGATTCTTGTGCTCAGTGGTAATACAAATTCAAACACTTGCACAAGTAAATCACACTTCGGTTTCAAACTGTTCGATATCAGCCTAACATCCTGACACAGAAAGCAGAGGCACATCGGTAGCGGGGCAGCATTGCTGTTGACGTGTCAAAGTGAAGCGCACATATTTCTCGATTTCCGTTGCTGCTGCTGTGCACAAGCCACAACACAGTGCTGATGTTATCAAGACTTGCAATCACTTTGCACAATTTATTTCACAACTACATGTGGTAGGACAGTGGGGCACATTGCTTTGTGGTTGCATCTAAAAAGAGTCCTGTAGGTTCTATATTTACACTTGAGTTGCAAATGTTTATGTATTGTATTCACAAAATAAGAATTATTTAAGTAATTAATTATTACTTTCATTTATTTTATTTTCGGCTTGGTCCCTTTATTAATCTGGGGTCGCCACGGTGGAATAAACCGTTAACTTATCCAGCATATGTTTTATGCAGTGGATGCCCTTTCAGCTGCTACCCATCATTGGGAAACATCCATACACACTCATTCACACGCATACACTATGAACAATTTAGCTTACCCAATTCACCTATACCACATGTCTTTGGAGTTGTGGGGGAAACTGTAGGAAACCCACACGAACACGAGGTGTACATGCAAACTCCACACAGAAATGCCAACCGACCCAGTCGGGGCTCGAACCAGCAACCTTCTTGCTACCCACTGCACCACCGTGCTCTGCACCACCGTGCTCCCAATACAAGAATTAGACTGAGGATATTTAAACTCTCAATTGCTAATTTAATTCTCTCATACATTGGATGTGTCGTGTTTAATTAAGTTTTTAAATCAGTTTCTTCTATACATTTCTTGAATGAATATCTGCAAATTTGTACAAACTGCACCACAAAATAGATTGCATGCAAAAGCCTGTAACTTGCTTAATATTTTTAATTCAAATATCATTGGTGTTAATAAACAAATTGGTTCGATGAAAGTGACAAGTCCTTGTGTCAACATAAAGAACAAATCGTGAAGTCATGTTAGTTTAATCATGTTACAGTGTAGGACCACTGTCAACTTTTCCTGATGTAAACTGGGTAGGGTTTTGATGACAGTTTGCCTGGCGTAATAAGCAAGCCGTTATTAAATCATTTGGCAACAAAAATGTATTGGGAAAAAGGAGTTAAACATCTCTAATTAAAAAGAAAGTAGGACTACAAAATGTAGAGACTGCAATGACTTAATAGAAGAAGAAAAAAAATAACACAATTAAGATATACATATGTGTACATGAAATCAAGAAGCATCCTTCTGGATTATGTATGAATTGATTATGTGGTGAAAATAAAATGGTGGAACATATGCTCACCAGCCACTTTATAGGGTACACCTTACCAGTACCTGCTTGGACCTCCCTTTTTCCTTCAGAACTGACTTTATCCTTTGTTGCATAGATTCAACAGGGTACTTGAAATATTCCTCAGAGATTTTGGTCTGTACTTACATGATAGTATCACGCAGTTACTGCAGATTTGTCAGCTGCACGTCCATGATGCCAATCTCCTGTTCCACCACATTCCAAAGGTGCTCTATTGGATTGAGATCTGGTGACTCTGGAGACCATTTGAGTACAGTGAACTCATTGTCATGTTCATGAAACCAGTCTGAGATAATTCGCGCTTTAGGCTGTGGTGTGTTATCCTGCTGGAAGTAGCCATCAGAAGATGTGTACACTGTGGTCAAAGGGATGGACAGGGTCAGCAACAATACTCAGGTAGGCTGTAGCATTGACACAATGCTCAATTTGTTACTGATGGGCCCAAAGTGTGCCAAGAAAACATCCCCCACGCCATTACACCACCACCATCATCAGCCTGAACCGTTGATACAAGGCAGGATGGATCCATAATGCCAAATTTTTACCCTACCATTCGAATGTTGCAGCAGAAATCAAAACTCCACAGTCCAGGCAAAGTTTTTCTCTATTGTTCAATTTTGGTGAGCCTGTGTGAATCGTAACCTCAGTTCCCTGTTCTGACAAGTGGCACTGTTGTGGTCTTCTGTTGCTGTAGCCCATCCGCCTCAAAGTTGTATATATTGTCTCTTTTTTGGACAATTCTCTGTAAACCCTACAGATGGTTGTGAGTGAAAATCCCAGTAGATCAGCAGTTTCTGAAATACTCAGACCAATTTCTGGCACCAACAATCATGCCATGTTCAAAGTCACTTAAATCACCTTTCTTCCCCATTCCCATGTTCGGTTTAAATTGCAGCAAATCGTCTGGACCATGTCTACATGCTTAAATGCAGAGTTGCTGCCATGTGTTTGACTGTGACATGTGTTAAGGAGCAGTTGGACTGGTGTACCTTATAAAGTGGCCGGTGAGTGTATTACAGTGTAGATCATAATGTAGAGAAACACAACAAGGATACAACAATAAGGTGCAAAAATATGACATTATAACTAATAGGCAATAGAAAATTCATAATGGACACGGTAAATTTAAGACGATATAGTCTAATTTCCCTTCTCTCCTTCGCATTGCCACTCCACACCCCAGTTCAGTTGGTGGCGGTAAGGCACCAAAAGTTGGATTTGACACCATCAAGAAGAAGAAGAAGCGGAAGTGATTTTTTTTTGCTGTTTTAGAGAAGATGGCGGCGGCGTTGAACAGAAATTAGAATAATTAAAACATTTTTGTTTTCTCGTGCTAGAAATAACTGCTTTTATTTACACTCTGTTGCAACATGACCAATCGAACTGCGTACTTCTACGACCCAGACGTGGGGAACTTTCACTATGGTAAGATTTTAACGTATCGTATAGCATAGGTTGCTAATGGATGATAACGCTTAAATTACTGTTTACTCCTGTATGCGGCGATGCCCAGATGAGAAAAAATGCTATAAAAATGTTGTAAGAACTATAGTATTTTAGAAACATACTATAGTGTAAATATCGGCCTATAGTATTTACAACACTTGTTAATGAATTCTACTGCGGACTGTAATACTGTACTATATTTTAGGTGTTTACAACAATAAACTATGCTCTATTATAGTATAGTTTACCCTGTAGTTGTGGAGAATAGTGTAAGTGGTTCTACTATGTGTCTATACTTGTATTACAAAAGCTACTGTAGAATTACCCCAATAGATTAATTTAAGTGTTAATGTTTTACTTTAATTATTGAATAAAATGCATTATTATTATTAATATTAATATTAATAATATTATTGTTTTTAAATTAACCTTAATTAGTTTGCCCAGCTATAGCTGTTTACATCAACATTGCCTAACCGATACATTCAGACTTCAGCACTACAAACAAAAATAGAGTACTCAAGAATAGAAGATTGCAAGATGAACATTTTGATCTATATTTACAATTTTACATGAATCAGCGTACTTGACTGTTGAATAAAACTAATACATAACAAATGGGATTCAAATAACAAGCAAGTTAAATAAACTGATGAAATATAAATGATAATTAATAAATAGATTAATAAGAAACAAGTTAAACAAATAGATAAAAAAAAGAAAAAAAAAAAAACAAGAACTGAAACCATCTCAAATGTTCTCTAATAATTTTTAGTTTATCTGTATCTCCAGCAGAAAAGATGCGATTTTAAATTGTAAAAAAAAACAAATGAAGACAGCTGAAGTCAATAATTCATTTAGCGTCACATGTTTACTGTTCCAAAATACTTTAAATGTTTCTCAAAATAAAATATACTGTCTTCAAAAAAGAAAAGAAGTTTTAGTTTTTACCCAGACATTTAAGAAGGATATATTTTAGAGCAGTAATCACAATAACGCAAAACCGTGATGTATTTATTCAAGGCTATCATACTATCAGAATCTTATACAGGCCCATGCCTATGCACAAATGCTTGTCATTTGAGACATTTTTACTGGCACTGCTCCTGCAAGATTCTGTCCTGCTTCCACAAAAAATGTTATTAATCTTTCATTTATGTCTGTAATTAAAGTTTTTCCCAGCTCCTGTTCGCTATGCCTGCAGGTAAACGCACAAGTAGCATATAGCATATAAACACACATAATATTAATGTTTTATAATAATGTATTTTTATTTTGAAATCAGAAAATTAGATCATTAGAAATTTATATTATTTAATATTTTAAGGGATGCACCGAAACTGGTATTGGTATTGGGCCCAATAGTGATCTTATGTACTTGAACTTGTGAAAACACACCGATACCCAGTGATGTCACTCACAGAACTTCTTCAGTACACGCAGAGGCTCCAGCAGCAGGATTACAATGTCACACAGCTAGGGTTTGGTGTACCTTATATCAGTTCCATTAAAATGCCTGAACACTCATGATCGCTTGTTACTGCATCATCGGGCTGTCCGAATCATTATGCTGTGTATATATCTTGCATTCCCTACTGGACAGATCTGGAACAATACCATTAAAACCAGGGTCCTACATACAGGCTCAAGCCTCTCCGGTTGTGCAGGAACATAACGAGCTGCTCAAAGCATTTCACACTGCATGATTCTGAATAGCAGACAGCTTCAGATATTTAGCGGGCGAGATATCTCATGGGTGTCGGCGACTCATCTGTGATTGTCTCAGATCATGTCTTTGATAGTTTACACTGTGTGATTGTTACTCACGTGATCCAGTACTGATCTGCCATTGATTTCAGGCATTTGTCTGCAATTGCTCCATAACTGTTGGTGAGTCAAAATCGGGGCTAAAAATCATGCAGTCTGAACTCAGCATTAGAATGAATATTCTAAATCAGGGGTGTCAAACTGAATTCCTGGAGGGCCGCAGCTTTGCACAGTTTTGTTCCAACCCATCTTCAGCACACATATCTGTAAATTTCAAACAAGCACTCATTTAGTTTTATTAGGTGTGCTTATTTTAAGTTGGAACTAATCTGTGCAGAGCTGCAGCCCTCCAGGAATTTAGTTTGAGACCATTGTTCTAAATGTTTTTTCCACTTGTTTAGGGCTTCTATTCATTAAGGAGCGCTGTGCAATTGTGCAATATATCGGTTTAATTTAAACCCCATCAGCTTGGTTTTTCTAATTAAATAAATGTAATGTGTAGATTCCACTGAAATCAAGAATTATAATGACCATTAGGGGTCAGTTGTTTCGAAACAGGCATTAAAATTGTTACATTGTTGCTCTTTGTTCTTGGTGCGTTTCGCTTTCACACGGCAAAGTTTCCAAACAGACCAAAATAGCTAAAACAAGTCACAAGCGAGTAAACTCTCTTCACATTGTTTTGAGTTTCGTAATTTATTTTTCAGTCCCACTTAGCTGTCATGAGTCCTTATTACAATTTATAACGATAAGCAATAAGACAATATAAGTGAAAAGCTGCGCCTTAATTTTGAATGGTGACACCCACAGACATCGTCATCAGATGTAATACAGAGGTAAGACTTTCTCAGACATGGCAGTTGGCTTATGCATTATAAGCTTTACATTTATAAAGAGAAATAACAGATAAACCAAGACTGCTGTTTGGTCAGTTTTCCTAACGCATAAACAGCTCTTGTTAATATTTAAGCATGCTTTCACTTTCGTTTTTGACATGAAACGCACATTTATCGGTAGGAACGACATCCTGCCCTACTCATAATTCTCTTTCCATTAAGCCTATATATGCCTATTACATATCCAAAATACACTGTGATATAGCCTGGTTCGGATCGTATTGCTTCCTCACTACAATGGATCCACTCCCGAGTTCGTTTCAATCGAGCCGGGACCACCTCATTCAGGCAACGGATTGATTTGCCGTGGATCCAAGCGAGATTGTTAAGTTTACATATGCTAAACGAACCGTGCTAACTGGGGAAACAAGACAGGTTCTGAAACAAAAGTCTAGGTGTGAAAGCACCCTTAGAAATGTATAAACAACAGTTTTAACTTTTCCAGCATAATGATACATACAAAAAAAAAACAAAAAAAAACACAAATACAGAGCACTTCAGTTGTAAAATTCCAAAGAAAATTCTAATTCTTTTTTAAAAGGTAAAGAAGATGTATTTCACTCTCTAAATTGCTGAATTCCAAGGTTAGTATTGTGATGTAAGAATGTCAACATATTAGTGCTGGATGGTTAATAAAAAATAAGCTGAAACACAAATTCACAACCAATAACCAGCATAATGTCCTCATGTTGCTGTTTTCATTTTTAAAATCCTGTTAATGCTTCCTTTTTAAAAACGCATTAAATCATGTGGACAAACAGAGCGCTTTGAGTTTCTCTGACGTTGCAGTGAGTGCATTGTTTAAAAAAAAAAAAAAGAGAGAGAATGTGAGTCTCTCAAATGTAAGGTAAATTCAGCTGGCGTATCTGCAGTGCACATATATTTGTGAATTTAAAGACTTCTGATGCAAGAACCTCTAATTGCCGTCTGAAATTTTCTTAACTTTTTTTTTTATTAGGCTTTTGCGTAGGTTCTCTAATTTCAATTTTATGGACATTTTTTTTATGGGCTTTAAAATTACATTACTTGACATGAAAATACAGTAGGAGTCTGAGAAAAATGCTAATTTACTATGGGAATTTATGTTTTCCAGTGATGGGTTGCAGCTGGAAGGGCATCCACTGCGTAAAACATATACTGGATAAGTTGGCATTTCATTCCACTGTAGCGACTCCTGACTAATAGAGGGACTAAACCGAAAAGAAAATGAATGACTGGGAATTTCAGACAGCACTAGCATCTGAATTCTTTATTCCTTTTCCCGCGACTAACCAACCACGGAATCTGGATGAATATCGACTAGTCAGTTATAAGCTGTCAGCCTTGGAATATGCAGATTATAAAATTATTCAGCTCCAACCTGACGAGGCATATGGTGTGTTTATTTGTATCTTTAAGTTATGTTAATTGAGAAATTTGTTTATATTTTAATATATGCATGCATGATATGAAATGCATGTTTAAGCATTGTCTTATCACATTTACTGAGAGCAAACACAGATACAGGGACACTAAAGTGTTTTAAAGCCATGAAGATCAGTGGATTCATCAGTAGATCGATCGTATGTCAGCTCAGCGGATCTTCTTGATATCCGATCCTTTTAGAAAAGGACAAACACGAGTGAAGTGCAAAAAAACAAAGGAGCAAATGATTCTTTCAGCAACCCAAAAGATGAACGAACTGATGTGTTTAACTGTTATCATTGCCTTTTGGACTGTTATGAACTAGAATGACAGAATTACTTTTTTAACAGAGGTTACATGTGCTGGTGAAGATTAAAGATACAGATGAAAGGTAAAGGCTGATTTATACTTCTGCGTCAAACGCCGGCGTATGCTACAGCGCTGACGCATAGCCCTTCGCCGTGGGCACCTCTCAAAAATTGTTACTACACGTAGCAACGACGCGCAGCGCAAGCTCTGTGATTGGTCGGCCCAATAGAGCGATTGTTTACAAGTGTGGAGCTTCTGATGGAAAGTTTTGTTTTGTGTTTACCTCATAGTTAAAGTTGTTGCACGTCCGCCGGTTCCTGTCTCAAAATGAGCGAGTTTGAGCCACTTATACATCCAGGAAGTATTCAGGAAAAGCAAAACAGCTGAGAAGAAACTCGACACAGAGGAACATTAACACTTCATTGCCCACTAGCATTTCGGAAGTGTAATGCAGACCAACAGAGACAGCGCGCAGAAGTATACATGCACAGCTACGCGCGTTGCATGCGCTGTGGGTCACGCCGGTCACTTGACGCAGAAGTATAAACCAGGCTTTACTGTGGGCTATGTTGTGTGTTGTTTTCGAACCCAAGTAAGGACTAAATGTATGCTGTGTGTTGTTTTTCTATAATTGGTAACATATTGGAGACTGTAAGGGGCTGTATGTGTTCAGGGTGCATTTATTTAATTATTTTATATAATTGCAGACAATTATCTGCCGTAATAATCAAATCTCGTTATAAAGCACCTGTTTTGTGAGAAGTGCTTCTCAAATGTTATGTGAACAACCCGTACAGCTTTACTTTGACATTTCTTCGAGCAAGAATGGCATCGACTGAAACTTTCTGCCGTACACCCACCAAAAGGGACATCCAGTCATTGAGTGATGTCAGTCAGCTGTGAAACTTATCACCACAATAAGCGGTCAGGGAACCAGAGCAAATTACAGTGTCTGACATCATTCTTGAAAGATCACACACCTCTTTAACTTTATTTTTAGATATCTGACTTATGTGGCCAGACATCGTTACCACTGACATTGATTATGATCTTACTGAACTTATGTGTATATTCAATCTGCACTTTTCAATGTGGCATGGTATCATAGAGCTTATAATGACCAAGAATTTACACTCAATAGAACGTTCAATTGCAACAGCAGCGCTCAGCAACAGCCCCGGATTCCGCCATTTTGGAGTGAAAGCGATCGTCTGTCCATAGGATCTTATTGCTGTCGCGATGGCAAGCAACTGCTTTGTTTTTATTTATTTATTTAAAAAGCGCATTAAAGCTGAGATACAACCTGAAAGACGACAATACAGCACTTACTATGTCAATCATCAGAAATTTTTATAGTTTATTTTTCAGACTTATAAAATGCTGTTGTTCTATTGGAATTTTCATTCCAAAATGACCGCCCCGCCATCTAGTGGCTGTTTCCCAAATTGCACTAGAGTGTTGCCTCTTGGTGATTCTATGGTTGAGCCCCCTTTTCCCCTCGCCTGCACTCAAACTGCAGGTTTACCTTCTGAGCCCAAGTATGCTTATGTCATTGATGAGGCGACTGTTCTGTCAGAAATAGAAGTGCTCTAGCTCCCCACAATAAAATTGCTTTAGGTTTGTTGAAAGTACTAGCTGATGTGCAGCAAGGGGTTTGCATATTCAAATAGCCTTGTGTGAGTACACCCCCAGTGCCCTTTAAAGGGCAGCAAAACTGTTTTAGCAGGGTGTTTTCACACCTCTAGTTTGGAAAAAGTCAGGCAAGCGGGTGTGTCCAGCTCTGTTTAGGCGAGAGTTTAGGGGGAGGGAAAGAGGGAAGATTTTGCATAAAAAATGGCAGTTTCGTTTGGGTAAGCGCTGATTTTCACAGGCAAAACAAACACACAGACGCAGGGGAGAAAGACTTGACTGTGTTTACATGGACATCAGTAATTTAATTATTTGCCAAATTATTAATTTGTGAACTTTAACTTCAGTTTGGCACTTTCATTCAGGAACATTTCATGCATGCCCACCGTTTACCTCCCCCTTTCCAGTTGTAAACATTTGTTACTCTTAAAAGTGCAAACTAAACCGCATGCTCCTGTGTGTGTGTGAAGGCTGATTTATACTTCTGCGTCAAACGCACGCGTATGCTACGGCAATGACTAGGGTTGTAACGGTATCAGAATTTCACGGTACGTTAATACCTCAGTATGAATGTCATGGTACGGTATTTATTGAATCATTTACAGGAAAAAACAAAACTTATGAAAATACTCCAAAAAAGTGCCAAAAGTGTCAATGACATAGAAATTAGTCATCTATCTGTAAGCTTTGAAACAGGAACTTCAATTTTAATAACAAAAAAATATTAAACCATGTAAAAAAATAAAGTTTCAATTTAGTATTGTTGAAAACTCATCACATTCAACATTTAATCACTCACTCACTTAGATAGAGATGGGTTTAAAGGAAAATTATCATATAACTATAATCTGGTAAAAGCTGGTATCTCTGGGTATTCACAATATCCCCTGCAACAGAAAACAACCCTCTCATTTGGGACTGAGGTTTCTGGAACAAAGATATGACTTGGCCCAGGTTGACAGCAGTGGGTAACGTTGTGCATTGTCTTTCCCCCACTTGAGAGGACAAACCATGAGTGAGATAGAGGTCTCTTTGCGGTACAAGTCAATGTCTGCATCAATCTGAACAGTGTGCTGTGTTTCTGCAGTCCCCATGACTGTTATTAGTCGTATTCCCCAACTTGCAGGCACGTGCACACATAGAGCTCAACCTGTGCAGTGCACATGCCCTTTTTAGTCTTGGATAGAAAATGCCCTTCCAAAATGATCAAAAGTGCCCCAGCGACGCGACACACCCTTTGTCCCGCGCTTCAGTCCCGCCCCCCTCCCCGCTTTACAGTATGCGCGCGACAACACAGCTGATCAGGTTTGATCATTTCCAGCTCTTTATCATCCCCGCTTCTAGCAGCACACTCCATTTCCACATTACTGGATCTGTAGCGACAACAGACCGCAAAGGATGATGGCCACGCCTAGGCTGATGGGAATTGTAGTTTCCGCTACCTCCCGTTTGCTTCATTCGCCTGAGCAAATTTTCTCAGATGACCTATAGTTTTATCGAGTCATGCGACTACGGTAATATCGGAAAAAATTAATATTGCGGTATGACGGTATTTACAATACCGTTACATCCCTAGCGTTGACGCATAGCCCTACACCGTGGCCGTTGGCGTCGCTGATGTGCACCTCTCAAAAAATGAAACTACATGTCGAAACGATGCGTAGTGCAAGCTCTGTGATTGGTCGGCTTGGTAGCGCTGACGAGTCTGGGCGGGACCAGGAGCCGCGCGAATGGCGCGAGGCCGCTGGAGCGATTATTTACAAGTGTGGTATCCCGTGAAGGAGCTCCGGATGGAAAGTTTTGTTTTGTGTTTACCTCATAGGTAAAGTTGTTGCACACTTGACCGGTTCCTGCCTCAAAATGAACAAGTTTGAGCCACTTGTACATCCCGGAAGCATTCAGAAAGAACAAAACACAGGCAAAGAAACTCGACACAGAGACACATTAACTCACTGCCAACTAGCTTTTTGGAAGTGTTAATGCACACCAACAGTGACAGTGAGCAGAAGTATAAATGCACAGCTATGCGCGTTGCATGTGCCGTTGGTTACGCCGGTCATTTGACGCAGAATTATAAACCAGGCTTGAGGCACGCACACAGTCAGAAGCATGCGGTCAACATTCGGTCTCATTCGCACATTGGGCCGAGCAGAGCATCTAAAGTCATGTTAATGTGAGTGTTTTAATGGTCAAAAAGGTGTCAAAACGCAGTGTTTAGTGATTATTCATCCAATCGTTCAATTTAATTAATTCAATTGTTTTGAATAAACGTGATTACAATTATGACCAAAATTATCGTGATTGTGATTTTTCCCAAAATCGAGCAGCCCTACCCACCGTGACAAACAAGGTATAGCACTCAAAGAACTGCTGGAAGAGTGTAGCTTTAATAAAATGTTGATTCCGCACAGTGAATGATAAAAAAAAACCTCTGCATTTCTCTGTAACTTAGATGCACTCCGTAGGTAGCGTCAGAAAGCCGTGTGTGTATAACGATAGACTATTCTGTGACAGAATGTGGCAAAAATTCCAAACAATTCATCTTCTTCCACTTGTTTTGGCAACACAACTTGGCATCTCTCTGCCGTCTGAACACTGTAACAGGTAAAAAGCAGTTTTCGTGTGCGCGAAAGTCTTCGAAAGCGATCATGCATACAAATGAAGTTGCACTTCGTTCATGATAGAGCGCGCTGATTAGTTTGGATCAAGTCTTTCCCATGAATTAATCCTACACACTCAGAGACGTCACAAAGTACTCCCAGGGACAGACATCCACTCTCTACACTGGAATACACGCAAGGATTTAATCAGTGTGACACAGCTTCAAAAATTAGTTTCAAACCGGAAGAGCAAATTTGCTCGAAATAACGCAGAAACAACCAATTTTCACTTTTTTGTGAAATATATGTGTCTTAATGGTGTTTATAGCAGCGTGTGAAACATATATGACACATAAATGTGTTTTGGTGTTTCGCGACCTTTTTACTTTTATCTTTTTTCCTCCAGGCTCCTAGTCTCTCACTATAACATATTTGCCATCTAGTGGTTATAGTTTCAAGAGTAACAGCATGATCAATTGATGTAATCATAGTAAAAAAGCTTTTTTTTTGTCTAAAATAGCAAGACCTTGGCAGTTTGATGTGAACTTAAATTACCTTTTTTTCATTCATTCTTCTCTGTTTCTTTTTATGCTCCAGGTGCTGGGCATCCAATGAAACCTCATAGACTATCACTCACACATAGTCTTGTACTTCATTATGGACTATACAAGAAGATGATGGTAGGAAAAACTGCTTAAAAATCTTTTTTTAGTCCAATCTCTTTTCTCTTTTGAAATAATTCTCGTCCTTATGAGCAAAGCATTTGTTTTCAGGTTTTCAAACCCTACAAGGCATCCCAGCATGACATGTGCAGGTTCCACTCTGAGGATTACATAGACTTTCTGCAGAAGGTCAGTCCAAACAACATGCAGGGCTTCACAAAGAGTCTCAACACTTTCAATGTAGGAGATGACTGGTAAGTTTCCTTCCATTTATAAAAATGCTTTTAAAGTAAATATTTAAAGTAACAGTTTAACAGCACATGATATATGTCAGTCTTTTTAAACATTGATTGAGTTTTTGGTTAAGAAAGTAGCAACTCTATTTGATATAATATGTAGTTATGCTTTAAAACATTAGATTAAATAAGAGTTTTCTAATAATCAGGGTTTTTTTGTTTTTTTTTGTTCTAAGTCCTGTCTTTCCAGGTCTGTTTGAGTTTTGTTCAAGATACACAGGTGCCTCATTACAAGGAGCAACTCAGTTAAATCACAAGGTTTGTAGAGAGTAGAAATGTTGCCCTTACACATTCATCGTTAACATTTTTCTTTAAACCTGACAAAAATTTAATAAACAGCATTTGCATAATAATGTGGGGGAAATAATGGTAGATGTAATAACATTATCTTTTTGCACAATTGTTTTCTGCGGGCCAGATTCACTATTCTTTTGATCCTGTTTTGTATGTCTTTTGTATCTGTATCTATTTTACAGAAAAAAGAAAAAGTGCCATGAAAAGATTAAGTGGCTTTTTAAGAACCATGCTGACCAAGCCACTGTGCTTTTCTGATGTGCTGCGATCTACTTGTTTTTCACTGTTAAATTTAGCTTTTTCTGGGACTTGCTCAATAAGGATCACATGCCTAATTGAGTTCATATCCACACCCTCATAACAAAATTAAGAAAAGAAAAAAAGTTATATGGATTACAATTTATATAGAATTATATGGTTTACAATTTTTACTTACAAATCCAACATACAGAGTTAAAAAAAGACCTTATTTGGTAACTTCTTTGGTAAAATCTTGAAATGTTTTTGAATTCTGGCATTGTTTCAATAAATATTAATTCAGCTGTTTATTGCATAGATTTGTGACATTGCTATAAACTGGGCGGGAGGTTTACATCATGCAAAAAAGTTTGAGGTAAGCTTTTTATTTTAATAAAACAAAAGTTCAAGAAAAAACATACTCTATGATTAGCATCAATTATTAATAGTAGTGTTTGATTTACATTGTAAAACTTTAGTAGGCACATGCTGTGCATTTGAAAGTCCATGTAAGTTTTTATAAATCTATTTTTTTTCCAGGCATCTGGATTTTGTTACGTGAACGACATTGTCATCAGTATTCTTGAACTCCTGAAGTAAGTGAGAGATGGTAAAAGGATATCACATCACATAGGTGTAGATTTTGCTGATGTTTTGCTTTTCTGAGTTATGGATCTAACAATACCACACCAAGACCATGATTTTAATAAATTTGGTTCTCAGTATTGGAGCCAATGTACAGTTTGGTTTGGCTCTGTTTGCTTTGAAAGCAGGACTCATGGTGTGGCACCAGCAATGTTAAAGAACACTAGATTCACATTTACCCTAACTTTAAACACAGGCATTTTTTAGACCAGTGGAGTGATCTAGGCAAACTAAAAGACTTTTATTCATTCATTCATTTTCCTTTCGGTTTAGTCCCTTTAATAATCAGGGATTATCCAGCATATGTTTTATGCAGTGGATGCCCTTTCAGCCGAACCCATTATTGGGAAACATCCATACACTATCATTTATTCACACATGTACACTACTGACAATTTAGCTTACCCAATTCACCCATTGCACATGTCTTTGGACTGTGGGGTGCACCCGGAGGAAACTCACACAAACACAGGGAGAACATGTGAACTCAGAAATAACTGATCCAGCCGAGGCTCCAACCAGCAAGCTTCTTGCTGTGAGGTTACAGCGCTACCCACCGTGCCACCCACTTAAAGATGGGCTTTTCCATTTGACAGCAGCAAAGGTCAACTTGCTTCATTTCTCACATGAGTTTTCTGTGCAGTAAACAAACAGAAGGCGCTGCAGATCCATTTTAGTTTGAAATCTGCAGGGTTGGGTTCCAGACTTTTGAAAATGATGCCATGGCTGTGAACAATCACTTACTAGCGTCTTCTGGATCATTCTGTTTTCTTAATCAAGCTCCTTCTATATGACCATTACAAAGCATTTAGTTTATTTTGAGACTTTATCCTCTCTGTCCTTTAACAATGACTGGTGGAAGCGATGGGTGGTGGTAGATAGTGCTGGGAGGTGTGGGGAGATATAGTATGCTATGGAACAGTGTGTACTGTCATGGGTGTATTGTGGTTTTCAGTTTCAGTTTGAATATTGTAACATACCTGTGCAGGGTGAAAAACTGGTTTGTAATGAAGCCCTTTAATATTTAGCCCTTTAATATTAATATAGTGGTGGCTCATTGAACATCTGATCAATCTGAAAACATTGACATTTTTTGCCTCCAAAACCTGGTTAATTTCATAATGTTCCAAAAGTCTGTAGATGGTTCTTGTAAGCACAACATTGGAGTGAGCTGTACTGTTTTATCAACTTTTAACTGTGGCAGTGGCACTTTTAACTTTTGATGGCTTTAATTTTTTTTCAGTCTGCATAATTTATGTAAATGTTAAAAGTCTTAAATGTGCTAGTGGTTAGATTTTGGATAAAGTGGTTAAAAATGCAGTTGTGTTGATTTCATAAATTTTTTCCTATTAAATAGTTTTCTTTATTTAAATTCATTATTATTGTTGTTATCATTTAGCTTTCACATAAAGCGAGAACTCTGCTGGACTAAAAATAATTATTACAAAGCATTTTTGGTGTCAGCTTCATCCAAGTAAATCCAGAAGTTTTGGTTTGGCCTTAGTTATGACTTATCTATGCATATTTGCTGTTTATCTCTGATAGGTATCATCCACGTGTGCTCTACATTGACATTGATATTCATCATGGGGATGGTGTACAGGAAGCATTTTATCTCACAGACAGGGTCATGACTGTGTCCTTCCACAAATATGGGAACTATTTTTTCCCAGGAACTGGTATGTTCTCATTGCCCAATAAAAATTATTGACCATGTCAGTCATATTGTTTTAGGTACTGTTACTGGTACATACAAATGTGGTGTTTTCATTAAATAGCTTAAACATTGTTACATGAATCTTCTAGACTAAAAAATGTTATCTTTACAAATTTACTTAGTGGCATTAAACAGTTTGAATAATAGATTCATTTCTTTTGTTTTATGTTAAGGTGACATGTATGAAGTGGGGGCTGAGAGCGGCCGCTATTACTGCTTGAATGTCCCTCTGCGAGATGGCATTGATGACCAGAGTAAGTTTTTGAATCTATATAAAGTTTATAAATTGCATTGTAAAGGTATTATTCAACAGTATACTCTATGAAATGCATTAGCTGTTCATCTGAGATCATTAAATATTAAGGTTTGCATGTTCACTGAAATATATTTATTTTCTCCAAAAACGCTCAACAATGTGCACTTGAGTCAAACGTTCTCCATTGCTCCATTTTAAAAGAAAAGCAGTAATCTTATTTAAAATAAATGATAAAAGAGGTTGCCTATAGGAAAGAATGCTTTGGCTCTAAAGTCAGGTGTACACAGTGCAATTTTTGTTTTTTGTGCAAGTTAGTGTTGTCAAAAATATTGATATTTTGATACATCGATACCGGCTTTGCTCTCTTTAAACACCAGCATGATGTTTAGATAAAGGCACGACACAACCCCTTCTCCTCAGGAACCAGTGTCAAGATGGCATGTGCTGAAAAGTTCCTCCCAGTTTTGATTGTAAATCAGTGACAGTTGCTTAGCAATAACAGATGGACAACATCCTAAAAAGCCAAAAATCATCTAAAGCAAAATTTATTGCCTTGTTAATATCCGGGGGGAAAACAAGCTTTGAAACTGTAAAGTATTGCTTTCACCTTTCTTAGTGACCTAATCCCAACCTAGTCAGCAAGTGACTGAAGTGTTTGCCATAGATATTTTGCTGTAGAAAGCAAGACTTTGACCTGGTTACTACAGAATTTAAAAACATTTTAATGACAAAACCTTATGGATGCTAATTTTAGAAGATTTTCTAAAGATATTAATTTTAAAAACAAAGATTCTGCACAACTACTATTTTCATCCCTCACTTTTGAAAGCTTAAGTTACATGACTGAGAAATTTTAAAAGAGAACAATACACATTTTAATCATCATGATTCCATTAAGAATAATTCTTTGCCAAGGTCTAATCTTCCAAGATCTTTATACAAACAATACTGAATCCATGACACACCATCATCAGAGTACAGTTTTTTTTTTTGCAGTTCTTCTAGTCTCATTGTGGTAATTTTTGATTCAGTGTGTATTTGAAGCAGCCCGGTTATTAGTCACTAGGAATCTTCCTCTGTATGAAAGCTGTGGGAGAATCCACTTTTGGTTTTTGTCAGTAACTCACTCAACCGCTTTATCCTAGTCCTTACTGGGAAATACTTGTCATTTCAACAAGGTTTAAAGCATGCATTTCCCCATGTTTTGTTAACTGAGGAGGTATTGCCAGTCTCATATCAGTAAACAATTAGATTTTTCCCAATTTATACATGCAGATGCAGTGTTTCCTCTAGGATTTTTTCCAGCTGTGGCGGCAGGCCTTTTTTTACACAAATCTACCAGCTACCTGGGGCGTTATTTTAATGACAAATGTCGTGAGCGCAGTATTAGAAGTCGAAATCACATTTATGTAATAGCCTACAGCATGCAGATCTCTTTGCTTGCGTGCCGATTTCCTCTGTTTGTGCACAAAACTTCTTGCATGCCACCTCAAATATAAGGCACTTCAAGAGCGTGCAGATCTTCTTGTGCACTCTCAAATAAACGCTGCTGAAGTGCGTTCATGTAACGAGTATGTCTCCAGCATTTATTAGATTTGCTAGAAATATTTATAAATGTCTCTAATAGACCTACAGAGCGGTATTATTGCATCCTGAAGTAAAGTTAAATGGCTATTCGTCATGTTTGCTGGCCTCACACATCAATCACCTGTCAGTCAGTCAGACAGCCAGTCAGCACGTAACCTTAAAGGGTTAAGCAAATGACGCACAGCACTACTACGGTTACAGAAAAGTTTGCACTGTTATAATTCACTTACCTTTTTGGTGCGATTATTACCCGCTATTAAAAAAATTTAATCTTTTGAATGAGAAGCTGTAATGTAGCCATGGCGGAATGAATTTTGGCGTGGCGCTCCTCCATAGAAGAATGGGAAACCATGAAACCATGAGATGTATCTTTTTGAAAAATACTCAAAACGTAAAACAATATTCTCAACATCATTGTAATTAATGCTTATCAGAGTTACACCATCAACATTTGCTATTAGTTCCTATTTGTGGGGAATTTTATTTCAACCAGTAACTCCAATACCACATAGTCCTTTTTTTCAACAGACCTAAAAAAGTTTCATTAGGAATAGCAAAGCGTAAACCTGACAGCAGACATCCTTGTCTTAATCCCCTTGACTCTAAAAAGGTCTGGTTGATGTACAATTCACTTTTATACTGTAAATATCACTGTACACAAGACTAATATAGGACACAAAGGTATGACCAAGTCCAAAAGAGTGAATTGAATAAAGTAAACTGGCTAGTACTGGGTTGCAGCTGGAAGGGCACCCCCTGCTTAAAACATATCCAGGATAAGTTGGAGGTTCATTCTGGAGGTTCATTCTGCTAATTAATGCTGTAAAGATAAAGGTTACCTTTTAGTAAATCCAACCACTTGTTTAAGATTTAAGTTTCACTTTCCACCAGAGGAGCCATCTATAAGCAGCAGGGCTTTCAATGTTTCACTGTGTCTGTAATAAGAAATGAATTTATCCTGAATTATAAAAGTGTAAACCCACTTTAAAATTGTAAAAGATCAAGCACAATTATGACACTAGCTCATGTGATACAGTGGGTGAAATAAGTATTGAACACATCATCTTTTTTCCTGGGAATAATATTTTTTAAAGGAGCTGTTGACATTGAATTGAACCAGATATTGGTAAAAAAAAAAAAAAAAAAAAAAAAAAAAAACGCTTTAGGCACGATAGTGGAAACGCGGCTGTTGGGTACAGGGTGCATGTTTTGCTGCACCAGTTTAGCATTATCTGCATTAAATTAACATTCTGGCTATAGGTTACTTTAGAAATTGTTATATATATATATATTTTTTTTATTATTTCATTTATGTATTACTCATTGTTATCTTTTGAACTATTTTTGATTTACGTTTTGAATATTTTCCCTGCACTTTACGCATTTAGCATACATTTATTCTGCACCTTAATTTTGACTTCTATTGTTATTTGAATTTTTTTATTAAAAAGATCAATAAATGGATGGATTTTCTGTTTAAATATAATCCTTTAAATCTAATTTTGGTGTATGTTTTCTGCACGTTGTTGCACTGCAAATGTTGTTTATTTATTTATTGTTTAAATTGGCTTTACGGTGTATAATATTTTTTAAATATTCTTAGGTTACAGACAACTTTTTCAGCCAGTTATCAAGCAGGTGGTAGACTTTTATCAGCCAACCTGTATTGTTCTTCAGGTGAGAAAACCTTCTCTCAGTGAATCATTGTTAGATGTTGTTGCTTTTATTGCTCATCCTTTTTCTTTTGTTGTCAGTGTGGAGCAGATTCTTTGGGATGTGATCGATTAGGATGCTTTAATCTCAGCATACGAGGACATGGGTAGGAAAACACTGTACTTTCATATCTTTTAATCTATTTTCAATCATTTTTTGAACTACTTCCTAAAATACTTTGTATGTAAACCTGATAATTAAATCATGTTTTAAACTGTATTCCTTTTCAGAGAATGTGTGGAGTTTGTGAAGGGCTTCAAAATTCCGCTGCTTGTTCTGGGTGGAGGAGGGTACACCGTGAGGAATGTGGCTAGATGTTGGTATGTTTGTTAGTTTTTTGCTTTTTTCTAAGTGTGGATAATCTAATTGGATATTAAATTTAACTGAAAAATCATTCACTAAATAATGTATTATCTTAAATGCTAATAGTGTTCAGAAGACATCAAGAGTCTTTAGTAAATTTTTTGATTCAACAAAAATGTATGACACTCTTTTGTACACTTATTTATACACTTATCATCTGCATTAATAGTGCTAAACACATATGAAGTTGCACAGTTTATCAGTATAATGCAGAGTAAAATGTAAAATACTGAAAAAAAAATTATATTACCAGAAATGTTTTTTTCAGTATCGTAATTTTGTATTTTTCACTTGTTATCCTGTGTCACAACTATTAATGACTAATATTTCTATAATAACTTATCTCCTCAAAGTGACCATTGCAAATACATGGGTTGGACAATGAAACTCTGGCCAATTTAGTGTTGGAGGTTAAATTGACCAGCCTGGTGGACAATCTTCATTTCTTGCACATTCCACTGGTAAGAGCAGAGTGTAATGGTTTAATTATCAGAGTGCTGGCACCATTTCACTGGCGGATTCACCAGCAATATGGGTGACATATCAGAGTTCAAAAGAGGACTGTTTGTGCACATCTTGCTGGCGCATCTGTGACTAAAGCTTTATTTATACTTGTACGTCAAGCACACGTGTATGCTACGGTGCAGCCCACTCGTGGACGCATAGCCCTCGCCAGGGCCGTCGGCGTCAATAACATGCACTTCTCAAAAAATGTAACTACACTTCACAATGACACGTAGCGCAAGCTCTGTGATTGGTAGGCTTGGTAGCGCTGACGAGTGTGGAAGGGACTGAGAGCCACGCGAGTCCATTGGAGCGAGTGTTTAAAAGTGTCAAATCTCGTGAAGAAGCTCCAGATGAAAAGTTTTGTTTTGTGTTTACCTTATGGTTAAAGTTGTTGCACGTCCACCAGTTCCTGCCTCAAAATAAGCGATTTTGAACCACTTTATTAACGTTAAAGGGGTGGTCTACTACGATATCATATTTTAAACTTTAGTTGATGTGTAATGTAGCTGTGTGAACATAAACAGCATCTCTGAATGTAAAATGCTCAAAGTTCAATGAAAAGGGAGACCTTGGTTTTTACAGAGTTAGCTTAGCAAAGCCTACAATGAACTAATTTTGGGGACTACAAAAAAATGCTTCCAGGCCAGTGAGATCACAAAAGTACTTTTACCGCGCGCACACACACTGCGCAGCTAAGGGGCGTGGCCAGAGGCACTGTAACATTACAGCAGAGAGAGCCAAAATGCCGTCCAAACCCTGCTATTTTCACAGAGCTTCTTCTGTTTCTGTATTTGGTCTTCCAAGGGACACGACACAAAGACAGAAGTGCTTACAGTTCAATATTAATTATGTTCCAGAGAATTATAAATAAAATACATAGCAAGCATGATTTGACAAAACACAGCTACCAAATTCTCTCCCAGTTCACTGCTGGATTCGGTTAAAATCTCCTTAAAGGAGCAGCTCTAACGAGCAGAAGCTGTGGACTCGCAACCTGTAAGTGTATTTATTTATTAAAACTGATCATGACATGTACAGAGTCTAGCATTAACGGTATGCTGTACAGAGTCTAGCATTAACGGTATGCTGTACAGAGTCTAGCATTAACGGTATGCTGTACAGAGTCTAGCATTAACGGTATGCTGTAGCAAAGATGTAAACGATGGGAAATGCTGTTTGGCACCGCAAACGATTTAGCTACAAATTGATATTTATTAGTCAAACCGCTGTAAAAACACACACACACACACACACACACTCTTTACCAGTGCATGCAGCATCTCTCTATGCATGCGTGCGCCGAGGGTCACGCTAATCAGTCAATGCAGAAGTACAGTTGAAGTCAGAATTATTAGCCCCCTGTTTATGTTTTTCCCCAATTTCTGTGTAATGGAGAGAAGATTTTTTTTCTACACTTTTCTAAACAGAATAGTTTTAGTAACTTTTTTAGATTTCTAATAACTGATTTATTTTATCTTTGCCAAGATGACAGTAAATAATATTTTACTTGATATTTTTCAAGACACTTCTATACAGCCTAAAGGGACATTTAAAGGCTTAACTGGGTTAATTAGGTTAACTAGGCAGGTTAGGGTAATTAGGCAAGTTATTGTATAATGATGGTTTGTTCTGTAGATTATAAAGAAAAAATAAAGCTTAAAGGGGCTAATAATTTTGTCCCTAAAGTGGTGTTTAAAAAAAATAAAAAATGCTTGTATTATAGCCGAAATAAAACAAATAAGACTTTCCCCAGAAGAAAAAAATATTATCAGACATACTGTGAAAATTTCCTTGCTCTGTTAAACATCATTTGGGAAACATTTAAGATAGAAAAAAAAATCATAGGGGGGCTAATAATTCTGATTTCAACTGTATAAACCAGGGTTAAGACAGCAAGTCTTTGTGATGTATCAAGAGCTACGGTTTCCAGGCTACTGTCAGCATACCACCAAGAAAGATGAACTACATCCAACCGGAGTAACTAGAAGCAAGAGGAATCTGTCTGTAAGGAATGTCCGGGTGCCAACCCAGATTGTATCCAAAAAAAAAGAATAGAACCACAGCAGCCCAACGCACTGCAGAATAAAATGGTTGTCTCAACTATGCTGTTTCCACCAAAACTGTTAGTTGCTATAGTCAAACCTTTGGTCACTCGTGCTAGTGACAAATGTCAGTTTCAAAAATGTTACGCTCTCGACGATTTAAAATATGTAGTTTTCTGATGAGTCTACCTTCACTGTCTTTCCCACACCTGGGAGAGTTATGGTGTTGAGAAGCCTTAAAGATACGTACCACCCAGACTGTTGCATGCCCTGAGTGAAGCATGAGGTGGATCAGTGATGTTTTGGGTTGCAGTATCATGGCATTCCCTAGGCCCAATACTTGTGTTAGATGGGAGCGTCAATGTCAAGGACTACCGAAACATTCTGGAGAACCATGTGCATCCAGTGGTTCAAACATTGTATCCTGAAAGCAGTGCCATGTATCAGGATGATGATGCACCAACACAAAGGTTTGATGAACCTGAAAGTAAAGTTGAACATCTCCTGTGCACAGTCACCAGATCTAAATATTATTGAGTGTTTCAGAGAAGCTAGCCAGGACACGTCTTCATCTACCAGCATCAAGTAGTGACTTTGCCACTATGTTGTCAGAAGAATGGCTCAAAATCCCTCTGGCTACTGTGCAGGACTTCTGCCTGTAATTCCTAAGAGGAACTGATGCTGTATTGGCCACAAAAGGAGGCCCTACAGCATACTAATAAATTATTGTGGTCTAAAACCAGGTGTTTCATTGTATAACCCCTGTACATAACCTTCACCAATGGACACCAATGGACAACAAAGGATATTGGTGAATTGACTCAGATGGTCACTGTTCGTTTGGAAAGCATCACTACAAATGCCTCTAAAACCTTTGTAATCATTCTATTTTCACTTGTTTTTTTTTTCAGGACATTTGAAACATCATTGCTTGTTGAGGAGTCAATTAGTGATGAACTTCCATATAGTGGTAAGTCATTAACTGTGTTGCATAAAGAAAAGACATCAATAATTATTTGTTTTTGCATTTACATATTATGTAGTGCTGAGGATCTGTTCTAATCTTTGCTACTTCTAAGGGTGAATATTGCTCACAACACATTGTGTGTTGCAGGTGAGTTCTAATAGAGCTACAAACAAAAGTTAAAAGTGTTAATAACTTTAAAAATATATAAATAAATAATCAAATAAATAAATAAATTGTGGTTTCTTAATAAGAGGCTTAATAACAGCTAGCTTTAAAGCGTTTTGGAACGTGGCCTGGAGATAAAGAAGAGTTAACATTAAGAAAAGGTTCTCTCAATTAAGCTGATGAATTTATGAATTTATTAGGCAGGTGATGGTGGGTGGACCATGTCAATATTTTTTCAAATCCCTGTATAAAATCAAAATATCTGTAGCTTGAAACAGATGGAAAGTGACAGTTTTCTGCTGGTCTTTTTGGAGATCCCAGTTTAGCTGCCATTACAGCCCATAGTTTTTTTTTGTTTTTGTTTTTGTTTTTTTTTTACGAGCACAGGTCATGTGAATGAAAACTATCAATAGGCAACCATAGAAAACATTGTAACACTAAATCATGAGTCACTGACCAGCAAGAAAACTTTATAGTACTTCATAATGCTAAAACTCCCAATTAAAAAACTTTTTTGAAATGGTATTATATCTAGTACGAGCACGGTGGTTAAGGGGTTAGCACTGTTACCTCACAGACATGGACTGTAGGTAAATTGGTTAAATAAAATTGGCTGTAGTGTATGTGAGTTTTCCAGTACTGAGTTACAGCTGGAAGTGCATCTGCTGTGTAAAACATGTTTAGTATGCCGGAATAGTTGGTGGTTCATTCTGCTGTGGCAACCTCTGATAAATAAGGGACTAAGCCAAAGGAAAATGAATGAGTGCATCTAGCGCGTTTTCAGTTGTATAACAAGCAAAACTTGTCATAATGTGCAATATTTCATGCATGCAAGGATTTTCACAATGTCAGTGTGCTTATCTCTGTAGAGATCAGGAGAAACAAGCACTTTGTGCAATGTAAGCGTAGGGATCAACAAAGGCCAGCGGTGTACATAAATAATACTAATAGCTGAACATTTCCTCATTAGCACCCAAAAGAGAGCTATTTACTTGTGTCAGTACTAAATAAAAAAATTAGTATAATCTCTTTGATTTTGATAAAACAATAATAAACATTTTGCAGATTCTGCAAGGTGTTTGTAAACATTTGATGTCGACTGTATATCCAGCCTGATCTCACGATGAAACGTAACTATTGTAGGTTTTATCAGTTTAGTGGCTAATTTGTATAAATTCAGTAGTACGAAAATGTACGATTTTAAAAAGGAGGCATGGCATCTAACCCCATCCTTATACCCAACCGTCATTAGAGGTTAAGAAAATCATACTAGAGTATACAGATTTGTATGGATTAGCCACTAAATAGAAAGGTCCTTGGTGTACACAACCTCCGATCTGCTTTAAAAGTATCCTATAGTACGTAGTTGTTGTTGTTTTTTTTTCATTTCTGTTTTTTTTTTTTTCTGCACAGAATACTTTGAATATTTTGCTCCAGACTTCACACTTCATCCAGATGTCAGCACAAGGATAGAAAACCAAAATTCTAGACAAGTATGTATAATTTTCCTTTTTGTTTCTTTGTGTTTTTACATTTACAATAGGTTTGGATTACCATGTACAGTGGGACTAATGGACCTGACACCACATTCAAAGAAATGATCTAAACCCAGAAATTATCTAAATATATTAAGAAATGATGTAAACGAATATAATAAATAATAATATAATAAAATAAAACAATGCAAAACCAACAGTTTAAAAGAGAATTAGAATGTTTCATGTTCTGCGCTTACTATTTCTGTCACTGTGATGTTCACTGACCTCCACTTATATTGGCGGCCTTGGTAAATATGAGCTAAGAAGACAATCATTTTTCAAACCCTCTAATTATTTGCCCAAAATATTATCTATTAAATCGTCTTTCTCACTGACAGTAAACAATTGTGAGAACAACACAGTTTTGACAAACATATAATAATGTTGAACATTTCACAGAATTTTTGGTGTTTCTGCCTAACCTCTGTGTTCCTATCCGAACATGCTGCACAACTGTCCAAGCCCTTGTTCTCTCCAGGCTGAACTATTGCAATGCTCTCTTGACTTTCCTCTCAAACTACACAATCAAGCCAAAAAAAGCTATACATGTACAAAGATTAATATGTTTTATTTTCATTTGACAATTGTTTGTACAATTCTTTGCCCATAGGGAAATGAGAGGCTTGTTTTACCACATGAATCGAGCCAGAGTTTGTGTGAGTAATATTTGTGGTCTCAATGACACCTTGTGGTGCTCAAATGAAACACAAGCTTATAATATGTGCTGGGTGATAGTGTGGGAAGAATGACTTTAAGAATGTGGATCTCAAGGAAATGAGTCCCATGATCTGCCGCTGCAGAGCGTGGACTGTGGTGAAGTTCTCTGGCACATAATGAGCATTCCTTGTAGGGGGCAGTCGTGTTCAATCTCATTTATAAGCAAGGGTGTGCATAATATTTTTGTCTGTTTCTAATAGAAATACCTGGCTATTCTGTTGTTTGGTCCTCACTCTGTTTATGGCACAGCCATTGTGTATATATAAATATATAAAACATATATATGTTTATAAACCTACACTCACCGGACACTTTATTAGGTACATTTGCTGGTATCGGGTTGGACCCTCTTTTGCCTTCAGATCTGACTTATTCCTTCCTGGCATAGATTCAACAACTGGAAATATTCCTCAGAGATTTTGGTCGATATTGCATATTTGTTGGCTGCACATGTATGATGCAAATCTCCTGTCCATCACATCCCAAATGTGCTATATTGGATTGAGATCTTGTGATTGTAGAGGCCATTTGAGTACAGTGAACTCATTGTCATGTTTAAGAAACCAGTCTGAGATGATTCGTGCTTTATGACATAGTGTGTTACTCTGCTGGAAGTAGCCATCAGAAGATAAGTACACTGTGGTCATAAAGGTGTGGACATGGTCAACAACACTCAGGTAGGCTGTGGCGTTGACAAAATGCTGAATTGGTATTAATGGGCCCAAAGTGTGTCAAGAAAATATTTCCCACATGATTACACCACCAGCCTAAACCCTTGATACAAGATAAGATGCATCCATGCTTTCATGTTGTTGACACCAAATTCTGACCCTACCATTCAAATGTTACAGCAGAAATCGAGGCATCTCAACTCTTCTGTTTCCACCAAAACTGTTCAATGGGAACTCCACAGGCTAAACATACATGGCTGGGCTGCTCTAGTCAAACTTTTGGTCACTCATGCCAATGCCAAACACCTGTTTCAATGGTGCCAGCATTGTACATTTTGGGCTGTGGACAATGTGGAATACTTATTGTTCTCTGATGAGTCCACCTTCACTGTCTATCCTACATGCAGGAGAGTGTAAGAAGCCCCAAAGAAACATAATGCCTTAAAACCCCCCTGGGCACTATGCAGGACTTATGTCTGTCATTCCCAAGACAAAGTGATGCTCTATAGGTAGCGAACGGAGGCTCTTTATCATACTAATTAATTATTGTGCTATATTTTTATTGTGGTTTATTTTATTTGTAGCTGTATTTAAAAACTGCTTGATAATGTCTTAATGTAGAGCTAATGCTATAATCATGAACTAATAAATTGCTAATGTTTAGTAAATGATTCATAGTGTGAGGTTTTATACAGTGTTACCTTAATGCCCTTTACGGTTAGAAGATTTTTTCCAATCAGATGTTATTTCAGGTAAATGTTTGATAAATGTTTTATATGTATATGCAGTATTGTCTTTAGCAGTAAGGTCAGTAGCGAATACATTAACTTATTTTGTTGTTTTTGTTGTTTTCCAGTATTTGGAACAAATTCGTCAAACTGTGTTTGAAAATTTGAAGATGTTGAATCATGCACCAAGTGTCCAGATCCACGACGTTCCCTCTGATTTGCTGAGCTACGAGCGACCAGACGAGGCTGATCCTGAAGAGAGAGGATCAGAAGAGAACTTTTCTAGGTGAAAATATCTAACTTTATCACTTGTAGTCATGTGTTTGGCATCTGTGAGATGTTTTACATTTTTTTAATACATTTAACAAGTTTCCTAAACTCTTAACGCACTTAAACACCTAAAACACACAATTTGTCAAAACGGTTAATTTTATGGTCAAAATCACACATTGTAAACTAAATCCCAAAACCAATGTTTAAAATACAATAGTAAACTAGCACAATACATCATGTCTAACAAAACACTGCAAACATGTTTCAAAATCAATTCATTATTCAAAACACTATCATGTGTTCTCTTCTAACAGGAACATTTAGTCGATCATAACACATTGACAAAAGAACACTATCATCTGCTGAAATGACAGAGACTGCATTATTTCATGTGTCAGGTCTGCCATTATTTTTGAAGCCTGTCTACGTTTTTGTGTTGTTGGATTTAATAAATGCATTTTGTTTCTTTTGCTGCAGAAATTCAATACAAAAAATTAATGACCAACACGTAGCTTTATAAAATGTACAGTTTATGTAAAAAAAAAATAAATAAATAAAAAAAAAAAGACAAAAAATTGTCTCAGTACAGACTTTATTTGCAAAAGGATATTACTGCAAGATATACTAACAGAAAAAGCACTGCAACTATTATTTCAAATAATTCTGACTGGTCTTCTGCATTTGCCTGGCTTTTTTGGCCCGGCACAGTATGTGTGTATGTATGTTTCTCCCACAGCGACGTCTTTTCACCAAGTTGAAGCCAGCCTCGTCACCATAGATAATTTAATATACACACACAGTTGAAGTCAGAATTATTAGCCCCCGTTTATTTTTTTTCTCCCAAATTTCTGTTAAGCGGAAAGAAGATTTTTTTTTTTTTTTCAACACATTTCTAAACATTATAGTTTTAATAACTGATCTCTAATAACTGATGTATTTTATTTTTTCCATGATGACTAAATAATATCTAGTAAATAATATTTTACTAAATAATTTTCAAGACACTTCTATACAGCCTAAAGTGACATTTAAAGGTTTAATTAGGTTAACTATTCAGGTTAGGGTAATTAGGCAAACAATTGTGTAACAATAGTTTGTTCTGTAGCTTAAAGGGGCTAATAATTTTTTCCTTAAAATGGTGTTAAAAAATAAATAACTGCTTTTATTCTAGCCGAAATAAAACAAATAAAACTTTCTCCAGAAAAAAAAAATATTATCAGACATACTGTAAACATTTTCTTGCTCTGTTGAACATAATTTGGGAAATATAAAAAAAAAATAAAAAGTAAGTGTGTACAGTGTGAATACATACAAAAAATACAGTGATAAAGCATTTGTAAAGTTGACTGAAATTATATTGTTTTGGTCTTGGTTGAGCTTGTGTGTAAAAAAGGTTCAAGCATTTGTATGCATTTTGTATCAAAGCAACAAGAAATGGGTTAATTGTATAGCCTACAAAGACAGATGATGTGCTAACCATGTTAAGTGTTTAGGAAACTTGTTAAATGTATAGAAGAAACTGTCATAGCCATTGTAAAAAAAAAAGTGGAAAAAAAAGAGTATTAAAAGCAGTAATTTTAATCATTGTGGTTCAATTAACAATAAAAACTACAAAGTTGTTATCATCATTTGTGGGTAATGATTATTATTATGTGTTAAAGTTGTTCTGCTTACATTTTTTGAGGAAATTGTTTTGCAGCTCCCCCAATTTTGATGAATAGAAAGCTACAGGATAGAACAGCCTTTCCCTCCATTAGTTTAGTAGTAAATGTTGAGTACATTTGATTTATTCTTTAAAAATATATTTTGCAACTTACTCGCATAAAAAAATCTAAATTCAAAATCCACAGTTTGTCAGTAAACAAAAGAGATTGATCCTGAAGAGATGAGAACTAATGACTGCTGCTTGGCTGTATGTTGAATATCCTGACCTTGTTTATTAAACTATTTGCACAACTTCTGTTTCATCACAGACCTGAAGCTGCGAATGAATTTTATGATGGTGACCATGATCATGATAAAGAAAGTGATGTGGAGATCTGAAGACTTTTTTGTGCAGTGTACCTGTCTTTGGTCTTCAGCCATGAAGGTGTCCATTCCTTGCAGTATCTACAGTACTTGACTGTGATGTGTGGGTAAAAGTCAATCATTTTTTTAACATGTCGAAATTGTGTAGTTCACCATATGTAGGTCTTTATATTGTATTTTTCTGTTTATCAAATTTTAAGTAAAAAAGGGAACTTTACAATGAGTCCTGCAAGCAGCTTCTGCTGCATTTGTATTCAGAGGGTTCAACAATAATGTGATGAATGATGGCTTTGTGTGCCTAATATCCAAGTGTTTTGATTTAGAGAAAATAAAATCTATTTGAAATGAGCCTTTCTATCTAAAACATCTATTTACACAGTCTGACCCTAAGAACTATCTAAAATGTGGCGGATCACCAGTGCTGTTTGTTATTTTAATTATTTGGCAGCTGTCTTGTTTTGTTGTATTTTGTTATAGTATGTCTCATAGTTTGAGTTTTGTATGTTAAGAATATGACATGGTGGAGGAAACAACTAGGAGATAAATGTATAATATTTTCACAAAAATGTTATTCAAAATTTCATGTCACAAGTCACAACAAATAACACATTTTTTTTGTATTCTCAACTGTAATAAAAACATTTTACAAAATGTTTTGTTCTTGTAATAAAAATTAAACAAATCTTATATTCTGTGTCAGGGGTTTTTCCTGCAGAAAGAATTATGTTGGCTTCACCTTTTAAACAAAATCACAAGTGGTCAGTTATGGCTACTG